>NW_008662835.1:7688-29776 GCF_000695815.1 Acanthisitta chloris
TAAAGGCCAGAAAATGTCCCAAGATTTTCTAAAGAGAAGAACGAGGAGTAGTAATCAGGAGGTATTGTCCTGTGTATGGTCTTTTCATGTTAGTGTCTTCTGCTGCTGCTTTTAAAAATACGAGCTTGACCTCATATATTTCCTTGAAGCAAGGTTCAGGTGTTATGGGTCCATTGATGAAATGGTTTTAGTCAGTGTTGTGCAAACTAGAATGTCTCAGTTGTTGTAGTTCCTCCCCATACTTAGAATAGAAAGTAACTATGGTGACTGTGGCCTCTGCTGTCAAACTGGCTTTTGGAGTACTGCCTCTTGTACATTGGCTTCTGCAGTGAATGTATCTATACGTGCTCCCTATCATAAATAAGCAGGGAAACAACACATAAAAAACATTCCAGTCAGGACTGCAGAGTTCATGACCATTAATTCGTCCTCCTCAAACATCTCTTGCATTAAAAATTGAGTGAAGTGATGAGCCAAGGGGGAGGGCTTGTGAAAAGCTTATCATGAATAAATATTTAGAAAACTTTGCTATTATAGCATCATTCCTGACAAGTTTATCTTAAAAACTCTTGCTTTATACTATCTTTCAGCCCAGAAATTGCACAAAAATGGACATTTGAAGTGGTTTGATCTGAAGCATATTCAGGCTTTCCATATGTGTTTCTAATGTTTCCCTAGACACTACTTTGAACTATTTAGGAAATCTCAAGGACAGTGTTTGTTTAAGATTGGTGAACAGAATGGCACTGCAGCCTGGGAACTACACAAGCAAAAGAGGAATACTGTCCTCATGAAATACGCTGTGAATGCCTTGAATTGCTTTGTATTATAGCTGATGCTAAAATTAACATTGGAGTGTTATTTTTGTGGGAGCAAGGGGAGTGTGCTGCAGCACAAGCAGAGCTCCAGCCCCAGTCCTGAACAGGATGGGTACTCCCATTGTTTTCCTGCCTGGAAGTGCCATGTTTCTCTTCTATTTCATAGTTTTTAAAAATTATTACTTTCACCCGGTGCTGAAAATAGAAAGTGTCTGAATGTTCTTTTTTTTTTTTTGAATACACAAAAATGTCATTATTATTTTTGTGTGCTTAATGCTTTAGTCCTTTCAAACTCTGTGGTGAGTGAACCCCTTTCACATGAGCAAAGGCTGCAGGGACTGGTCCTCACATGAGCAGGGACACTTCACATGGATAAAAAGAGACTTTGCATTTTATTTTTACCTTCCAGCAATGGCTCGTTATTAGCTATTCATAGTATCACCTGAATTAGATAAAGACAAACAGTGAAAGAGTATTTTCTTGCAGGTTGTCATGACTGTTTGTTATGTTTTAGGATTCTTTTTCTTTCTAAAGTAAAGAAAACTGTGGCAAGAACTCTCAGTCCAAAGACATGTTCCTACTTCTAGCTGTCCTCCAGCCCTCCTATGCTTGAAAGTCCTCAGACTCCTTGGGAATGTGGAAACAAATATTTTTCATTTAAGGAAGTAGGAGAAGCTTGGCCATGCTCCCTGTCTTTTTACATAAGAAAAAGAACAGGACAGAAGGGTGTAGCCACAGCTTTTCCCATTGTTTGGAAACAAAAAATAAACTCCTGGCTTTAAACTTCAGGCATCCCAGTCATATTTCTAATTTCTCTTTCTCCAGCTTTACTCATAGACAGAGGTAGGATCAGGGCTGAGCCCATTTCATTGTACCTATTACCTGTTTTGACACACTCTGTACCAGCTCATTAGCCAGGTCCTCCTGTTCAGTTCTGTTATCCCTCCTGCATGGGCAGACACATATTCACTGTTACTGGTCAGAACTACATATATATCTACAATACCTACATTTTCACTGTTACTGGGCAGGACTGGTTGTGCTACAAAGTCAACTTCAGAACAGCCCTGCTCTTGGGTCTCAGGCTTTTTCTGGGCAAAGAGTAGTTACAGTGTAGGGGAGTTCATCAGAGCAGGGCGTCACTGCAAGGGGCAAGCAGCCATCACTGTGCCACATTAACTCAGGTCATGCCAGGGAAAATAGAAGTGTCTGCTAAGGAGAATGTTAGTAGGCCAGCTCCAGACATCATGTGTAGAGTAGAACAAATCTTGTTCAGGATATTAGCCCCTTTTACCAGCGTATCGTCCTGTCCTTATATCCCAGGTAGCAGATGTAGCTGGGCTTGCAAATCAGTCTGCAAGTGAATGAAAAATCAGCTAAGAAAAACCTGGGTATTTTGCAGTATAGATTGATGTACTTAAATACCTTCAACATTGCAGCGGAAGTCAAGCAACCAAGAAGAAGAAGAAGGTTCCTTTCTTTCAGGAGCCTCCCCTCAGCACTATGCCCCTGTTGCAGGAAAGCAGTTTTCACTTAAAACCCACATTGAACCAGGGGTGTTTTGAATCACATGCATGCAGAGAAGCTATGATTAATTTTCAACTACAGTTTAAAATGCTATCCTTTCTCTTGGCCCCCCCAAAACTGTCTGCTCCTCTTATCTGACAGAGGTTGCCACTAGGACAGGATTGATGCATAGCAGGTCTAACCTGCTTACACCTACCACAAATACACAGATGCTGACTGGAGGCAGTAGCACACAATAGGTCTACTTTAAACCTCATGCTGCTAGGTCTCCACGGGTTGTGCAAATATTTGCTTTGCTCCACAGTATCATGGCACTCCCTAAGTTTCTGCTCTGAATGTGCCCAAAATGCTTAAATTGAGGTCAAGTGAAACTGCCATTCTTCAGGTGGTTTTGCACTGAAACCACATCAAGATACATGGGCATTATTTCACAAAGGGATGTGGAAAGGTATATTTAGAAAAACTAAAAAGGGCAGTGACACTTCAGCAAAGTGTGGTATTGAGAGCCACTTTATACTGAATGGTGGACCCAGAGCTCTCATGCATTAGGATGAACTAAGATACATGCTGCCTATAGTCATTCAGCAGTATTTCCAAGACATTCGCTTTCATGCTGCACCATTTAACTTGAAAATGTGAAACTGATGAAGATGAGGTCCTGACTCACCTTCATCCCTGCCAGTCCAAGTGCCTGTTGCAGTGTCAACCATCCTCCCTTCCTAGGGCAGGACTGGAGCCACATCTGAAACTCAGGCTTGACACTAATGTTATCAGAGACTATTACATGGGAGGAAATGTTGCAGATGACACGCCACAATTATGTTTGCTGATGCACCAGGGCTGGAAGCAATATTTACAGAAAAGAACACGATTAGCAGCACAGCTACCAGATTAGCATTTGCTGGGCTGCTGTAGCTCAAAGCTGCTAAATCCTCCCTCTACCCACAATACAAACTTGACTATCAGTTACTTGACTTAAAGGTATCCACTCCTGTCACTTTAGGTGAGCTTAGAGACTGTGTGCTTTGCTTGCACTGGGGCAAACTTATGTTTAAATTACAATGCTTATATTTTTTCTAAACCCTTAAATTTTGCTCACAAACCTCAATCCATCTTTTTAGTAGTGACTCTCTGAGCAGAGTTCATTAAGAGTTTAAAATCCATTTGAAAACAGAACATATATGTTAAAAGCACTGGTAGAGCACTGATTATCCAGGAGCATTGTCTCTCCCAGAAGGAAATAAGTGACTGTGCATGTCTACCCTGAAGCTGCTTCACTGCAGAGTGCAATCAGAGCTGTTGGGAAGCTGTACGTTCCCAAATGTGTAGAGCCACAGGATCATCAAGGTTGGAGGAGACCTCTAAGATCATCAAGTCCAACCATAAACCTGTTACTCTGCTGTAACCCCGAAACCCTAAACCATGTCCTCCAACGTCAGATCCAGATGCCTCTTAAACACTTCCAGGGATGGTGACTCTACCACTCCCTGGGCAAAGACTATGTAGTCACAGTCTACAATACAGAGTTTAACACTGCATGGAGCAGTGGCTAAATGCCTTTAATGTCTAAATTACCTTTAAAAAAATAGCTTAGGCTCTCAATCACTTCAGTATCTCTGACCATGTTATCCTAGTTGCTGAATGATAATGCCTCAGAAGTGTTAGGTGACACATCTGTAAAACAATTTGATTTTTCTTGAGAGAGGGCTGTCATGAATAGAAAATAAAATAATTTGTCAATGGTAAATAGAGATGTAGAGTGACAGCAGTGAATACTTTGGGAAAACAAAGGCACAGCTAAAGGATGGACAGCGTATCACCTTGTTTTTTAATCAAAAGAAAAGACAAAAAGGAAAGAAAACAAGCCTACACAAAGTTTATCTTAAAAGATGTCCTGAAGTGCTAATACCTCAAGACATAATTACCAATTAAGGCTTGTGTTGACATTTAAATCAGGACAGGAGTAAGGGACACATCTCAGTTACGTCTTTATCCATTCGGGATCACTGAAGACTGATGCTATGGTTCAGCACTATTGGGTTAGGCTTCCAAAGGGATAGTGTTGGTAGAGGAGATGTATGCAATGGCTCAAACTGGGCAGTCAGGGGGATGCTCTACAGCTAGGAGACAACAGTTAGGCAGAGCTTGCCAGTGCACACTGCATTTTGAGGTAATTATAACATGTTTTTTTTCCTCCAGATAAATGATAATCTCCCATTTGTATTTATTCAGTAGGCCCTGCAACCTGCTATCGAAGAGATGATCAGAAGGTGATAGCAGCCAGATTCTTCCCTCCCCCCATGCCACACACTGCTCCAAGTTACGCTCAATCACATACTCTGGGACAGACTCCTGTTTCGGTGTGACTTTTGGTTTCTGACACCACAGACTGTGGGGACTGGCTGGTATTTTTAACCCATCTGCTGCAAGTGTCAGTGAGGATTTCTTGTCCGGAACCGCTTCCTTGTTTGTATTCCACACAAGGATTTACAACAGACTATAAGAAATAAAGGAAGAGATAAATAGGGAGGGAAAGGCAGGGAAAAAAAAAGAGTGAAAAATGATTCAGAAATGTGTCTGTTCTTTCCGTTCAAGCCACTGTACAGAAACTATGCTTCTACTGTGGGACAAAGACCTTTGAGCACAGTGAGATGTGTTTATGCTGCTCCTATCAAAGAGCCTTTCATCTCCACAAAGCAAATTATTAACACATTCCACTGAAGATGTGGGGGTGGAGGCCTGGCTTTGGAAAAAAAAGCTGGCCAAAAATGAACAATTTTTTTTATAAACACTTTTAATGATAGTGAATGGCGCCTTGCCAAGACCCTCATGCCCAGTGAAGCACTGCAGGCTGATTGTTTGTCTGGAGAAGTCCCGTGGGCAGAGTCTTTTGTGCCGAGGAATTTCTCATTTGAAAGGCAGTGGTGTGGGAGGTGTGGGCCTTTCCAGGTTCACCGAGTTAAGGCCTGCACTGCCAGTTGCCTTAAACCTGCACCAGAGACTAATTTTTGTTGGATGAATGAACACCCGCCTCTGTTCCAGGCAGTAAATCTTGGCCTTTCTGGAGAAGCTCAAAACAAGAGGAGTAACCTTCACAAAATATGCAGAACAGCTCTGTTAATAGACTACTCCCCATGCATTCCAGCATCCTGCACAGATGTCTGGCTACCTAGCAAAAAATTTGCTTACTTATATTCTATGAATTAGTAAATATTTTATGTCTTCTCCTTTTCCCCATGAAATATTTGCTTGCTTAGGAAAAAAGCTTGTTGTTAGTAAATGAAGACCTGAAGTCAGTTTAACAATAAGTCTGTTAAAAATCTGTTTTATTTTTCTCACTAGCTTCGTTTTTCCTGTTTCATTTGAAAGTAATGGCATTATTTGCATGAGCTTCATATTTCTTTATTGTTATTATTGTCACAGTACAGGATGTAAATATATATATATATATATATGAATTGCAATGAGCTTGACAGGTTTCTATGAATTGAAGGACAGCTGCTGTTCTTGGAAGACAATATATTTCTTCTAGGGCAGCATTTAAGTAGAACTCAACAGGCTCTCTGAGAAGGGAGTGCCCATGTGTTTCTGACCATGCCCAAGTGCCTCTTTCACACCGAAGACTTGGCCTTTGGGCAGTAAAAGATCTCAGGGTGGAATGGGAGTTTCTACATCCTTTGGTTTCTGCGTGTTGCATCTCTGATGTTTATAACCTTGTGCTAGCTGATTCCCAGTTAACTTAAGACACTTAAGGACACCCTTCTTCAAATGTTTTTCCCAAGACACAAATGTTCATATCCAATGCAGGGAAGTAGCTCTAGAGTTTGAACTAACCCACTTGCCAGTTTCGGTTTACAATGCACAGACTGGCCCGTGGTTTGTGCTGTGGAATAGTGCCAGCTGAGATGATAATAATTTTCAGCTTCCTGCTGTAAAAAGAGACATTTCATGCTTGAGAAAGGAATCAGAACTGAGTGGGAAAAAACTGCTTCTAATTTGTGGAATATATCAATGTTTTTAAAAAATTAATCTTCTTATGATCTCTGACAAAACCAAGAGTTAAAACACACTCTCTGAACAGAGGGAAGATGCTGGTTTGCAGTATATATAGCATATAGAGTTTCTGAGCTGTCAGCTCAGAAACCGTGCAATCTGAAGCTGAAGGCAGCTGATCTGAGACCTGAGGACTTAATACATCCGGGGAAGTGCCAAGGCCTCATCCATTTGGAAGCCAGAACTCCTGGATCCTTGATCTCACTTTGACTCAGGTGGACAGGGGAGGAGAAATCAGGAAAAACATCCATGGAAAACTGTGTTGTTGAAACTTTTGCATTTTTACAAGTTGTCAATTTCAAATAAAACCAAGTTCTTGTCCAAAATTTTCCAGCAATCTTGATTTGAGTAAAAGCTGAGTTAGGTACAGCCTAGCAATACAATGTTCATAATTCAAGGGTTGGTAAAACAGCATAATATATACATAATGTATACAGGTATTTTGGTCCCAAGACAAAAATAGTCTCACTCAATGTTTTGTCTGTGTGTATACATGCACATAGATGTATAACACATAAACACACTCTGTAAGGTACTATGGTATTGATAAATACCAGACTTCATTATTTTTGAAGCCCATATGGACAGATTTTGTTAAAGGTGAAGTGTGCCTTACCAACAACTTGGCATCTGTAACTGAACTTTAGCAGTAACAATCTTAATGTATCTCTCAGTATTGCCCATTATAATTGTTTACCTCAAATGGAAATAAAGTTTCCTTATTTCTTTGCAATACTTTTCTTTATACATCTTGATAATTCATCCAAATGATGAATTTGCAAAATGTTTTCATGATAAGATTTTAAACTCCCAGAATAAATGTTTATAGCATGTGTGTCCTCACTGAACTCGGGGGTTAAAGCCTGGCTCCCCTGCAGCCAAAAGCAAAGCTCCTGATTGATTGTGGCAATACTAGGATTTCACCCAGCCAGCTTCACTGACAAGCTCATTTCTCCATTCATTCCTAGCCTCTTTTTAGCTTTTCTCCTCCAGAAATCCAGTTTTTTGGCATTACTTTTTCCTCAGTCAGCTCTTCTCTGTTCTGCTGGAGGACAGCTGAGTCCAAGGGATCAAAAGATTCCCAGACTCTTAATCTACTCTTACTTAGAGGGGTTTGTTTTGTTTTGTTGTTTGCTTGCTTTTCCACTGAAAGCTGTTTCCCTGCTCTACTTACCCTGCGTGAGAAAGTCTGAGTAGAAATAGTCCTGAAAAGACTGTCTCCGCAATATCTGTGATCAGAGGCATCCTGTCACCAGGCTGATGGAAAGCTATTGTTCAGTGAGAACCGGTTTTGGGATTCACACTGTTGAACCCGTCAGGACGTCGCTTTCTTTGCCCTGGGTGCAGTGCAAACGGCCACATGGGAACAGCCTCTGCTTCAGAAAACTTACCTATCTGGTCTACCAATTCAGGCATTATGCAGTAATGTTAGTTCATTATGTATCTTATGTACAATGTTCTAAGAAGCTTTTAAGGGTTAAGACAAGTAAGACTCAGTTCTTTCTCAGATGTCTCAACCAGCTGATACGTTATTGAGGGTCTAAACAAGTAAAGAACAGCTAAAAACTGTGAAGTGCGTAATGACCACAATGTATGAGGGTTTGTGCTTAAGATTAAAGTTAGAATCCACCCGTCTGTTCCTAAATAAAATCAGAATACATTTAAAAGCCTCCTAGGGCTCCATATTGCTTCCACAGGCTCATCTCCTAATTTTAATCCCTATTTCCTATGTGTTGAAATCAATGAGGGTCCAGTGACTTTGGAGGATCCCATGATTTTCTGGAGTTTGCTCTCTCTTAAGAGGTCGCTGATCTTCAATGTACATTTTATAAAAATGCTCTGGGCAATATAGTTCAGTTTGTTGCTTCAACTTGTTGTCTCAACTCTTCTTGCGGAACCAAGTCTTTGCTCAGCCTGAAGAGGTCCCATGTTGGGCTTGAAGATAACAGGAAACGCCAGATCTCTGCTTTTGGACTCTTGATTTCCTTTAGGTTAGCACTATACTGTCAGATGAGATTATGAAGGCTATGCATAAATCATCTCTCTTCAGCAGTATTGTTTCAAAAGTATAAAGTAAGTGTCTAGTTTCTGGTGTACTAAAACCAAAAAACATATTCACAAATGTCTTGCTTGCTGTGTTTTGAGTTGCCTAAGAGTGCATGAGTGCTCTGATGGGTCATAGGGACCTGACACAATGATGTTCTGCATGTCACGACTATACATTTGGGGTCCTGCAGGAAAGTTTTCAAGACCTCCTCAGAGTTTTGTTGTTCTACATAATTTATCTTAGTTCAGGGTGCATTGGCCATTTCCGAAGCATTAGATTAAGATGTCATATTACTTATTATAAACATCAGTGTTTTGCCTTTATCCATGTTCCTAAGGGACCATTTCAAATTGGACTTGTGATTCTAGCACTTTGTTCTTCTGGACATTTGTCCTCTCTAGGTCTAGAATCCTATGCAGTTTGTGATGCATAATGTAGGTACTTAACCTAGCCAGACTTGGCTTTTAAGGATGCATTTGTCTTTCTTTGGCAGCAAAATTTAATTTTCAATGTGACAGACTCTGGGATTGTTTAGTTAGATATAAATTCCAGGCTTTCCTTAATATTTTAAAAGGAACAGGAATGATGTGGTTTGGAGTAAGTCTAGGTTTGAATAAATTCATACATGAGTGAGTGAAAAAGCCAATATCATCTGACCAGGACTGCTGTGTCAGTTTGCCTTTACTCCTGTTGCATGACACCTGAAGAGGGAAGCCCAGTTGTTGGAAACATTGCCTGTTAATCACCTGCAAAGACTGAACTCCAGGACTAACAACTGTGGGGCTGGATCTTGCTGCAAGTTATCTGAGAGATGATAACTAAGGACCCAATTTCATTAATGAGTAACATATATGCAAGTTTATTTTAAGCATGTTCTTCCTTTCAGGGGCCCAAGGAGAGACAGACTTTATATAAAGACAGACAAACACCAGCTCTTTGTAATGTTCTCCCAGCCTGTGGCTTAGTTGGGAGCTTAGTTTCCAATATCTCTTTGATTCTCTTCTATTACAGATTGGTCACTGCTGCCGGCACTGTCTTCTCTGCTGGGAGGAAGGAAGTTGCTAATGGGGAAACATCTTTCTCTGTGTTGGTTGATTTTTCACCTAGGGGATATTTCCTAGGATAGGAAATGCCAAAGGAAGCGAGTGTGTTGAGAGGATGGGAGAAAATGGAGAAAGAGGGAGTTCTAGATGGTCTGCCAACAGCACTACAGCTTCCCCAGCCTTTGCACAGTTAGGATTTTGGAGTGGTGGGGAAGCCAAAACTTTAATCAACCAAGTGGGAAGAAGCTCTGCCAGAGCTGAGCAATTTTCTTGGTGGCATTAGTGAAAAGAAATTGAGATGTGAGGAGGAAAATGGTTAGATACTCACAAGAGTATCAGGGACACCCCTTGTAAATTCTGAGGGATAAGCTTATTCCTCAATGAGAGGGTACGAGTGCCCCAGAAAATCCTCTATACTCATGGGGTTGCCCCTGTTAAAAAAGAACTTGCACTCACATAAAAGCCATGTGTGTATTTGCAAACATATATGTTATACTACTATTGACCTTGATCTTATTGATGGATTTATATTGGCTCTTCTTTTCACAGATAAACATGAGGCTCCTTGGAAGCAGTCAGGTACAGTGCAGGTGCATGGGTGAACCCATGCTTAACTCTGACTTTATGCCTTCACTGCATACAAAGCCTACATGGGGAAGTTTGTCTTGCCACTGTTAATCTGTGTGATTTAAGCATGTAAAAACAATTGATGCTGGCAAAAAGGTGAGTTTGGATATGAGAACAAATTAGCTATCCCGGCACTCTGCCATTCAGGAAGGGAAAAAAAAAAAAATCAAAAAGTTGTTTAGCAAAAGGCATTTTCCCTTCTAGCCAAGCTACAAGAGACCTTTCCTGGGCTGAAGCTACCAAAGGTGATGCAGAAGAACACACACAGCAGCCAGTAGAGAATAACAAGACATGCAGGACAAGCCTTGGCCACTATGTGTTCCCTGAGTTAGTCTTTTGGTATAAGTGATTAATACTGATCTGTAGCCAGGGTTTCAACCAGGTCTTTTGAAAAGGGACAAATTATGCAAACCACACATTTTGCTATTTAAAGACTTAAAGAACAACTAAATTGTTCTTAGATATGCAAAATTGGGAGGAAAAGCTTCTAGGTCTTTTCTTTCTGTATTGAAACTCCTTTAGAAAGAAGGAAGTGAAGAACTCACAGACATCTGAAGTATCTGAACAAAACCAGCAAGCATTAAAGGATTTATTTGTATAAATGCTTTTAAAAATATATTTTGCATTGTAGGTAACTGCCTAGGATGAGTTAATTTTAGATCAGCAGTGTCACAAAGCTTTGTCAGGATGTGTAGTACATTGTGCTATTTTTAGTCCAGGCTAAACCAGCAAGTTAATAAGAAGCACTCTGGGCTCTGCAGCAGCACCTCCAGCTCCAGAGAGGGCTGGGGAGAGGAACAGATACAAACTTTTTGTCACAATTTTCTCCACCCATTATCTCCTTTCCTGACCTTTGGTAGTGGAGCAGCAAGGGAGTCTACATGGTGTGTGGTAGTGACATCTTCCTGTCAATATGCAGCAGCCATGGATTGCAGAAGGACTCATGTTGTTTTTTCCTTTAGGGGTGTCCAGAAAATGGTCAGGGTGCTAAGCCAGTAGAGGCACAGATACCCAGGAGTGCTTAGAGTGGTGTCTCTGTGTGTTCTTACCTTGTCCCATCTTATCATGCCCTGGAAAACAAAGCTCTCTGTGCTGCTCCATGCTGACAGCAATCGTTTCTGAGCAGTACCAAAGCAATGCTCCCCTCTGCTTTGGCCCTGTTACTGTTTGATAACACGGGCTGCTGCTTCTCTGGCATTTATCCATCATGTTGTGTCTGGAAACTGGGTCAGAGAAGACTAGCTTTTTGACATACACTTTATAATCGTCACTCTTCATTGTGAGCTGCAAGGTCACACAATTCAGTGGCCTGAGGAGAGACATGGATGCACTGAACCACTGCCAGACCAGCTGAAAAAGAGCTCCTATTCATTGCAGATTACATGTTTTGACCTAACTCTGACAGAAAAGCATACCTGTCAGCTCCATGGCAGGCTGATTAGGTTAATTAAGTCCTTGCCTATGAGTACAATAATTAGAACTGTCAGTTGTTTAAATGATGATAGAAGAAAGGCAAGATTCAAGGAGAAGCACTGGAGTTTGGAAGTACTAACAATATAGGAGGGAACCCATAACAGGCAGTGATTTAACGCTTCCCTTCAGGCAACCTTATTTATGAATAATGCTGAAGGGAGGAGAAAATTGTGTCCAGTGGGGTTTGTTTTGTTTTGCACTTAAAGTAATGAGAATTGAGATAGTCAGTAAGTTTATAAACCAGATTTATAGCCTGCAAGCTTAACTGCAGCCTTGGGGTAACCTTGGACAATTTCACTCTTTTCACAGGGAAGGTCTGCAGAACAAAAGTAATAGTGTATATGTTCTCATCCTCTCAACATAGGTGTGAGAAGCCATCTCATGTATTCTTGTAGTTTTGGGTTTGTTGGTAAATGCCACGCAGCAGGGTGATAAGTCACAGTAGTAGCATGGTTAGTAGCGCAAAATGGGAAGAAATGGAAGCTGAAAAAACCAAATCCAGGAGATCCATAGGTAAGGTCAGATAATATAATTCTGCTCAGTGCTGAGAAGCTTCTCAGGAAGTTTGATTTTTATGCCTTGTGTTTTCAGATTTAAATACATTTGCACGAGACCAAAGAAAAGAGAATAACAGCCTGTCCGGAAAACATAATTTGCTAAGACCAGAATTGGGTTTTCTTGGTTCAAAACAAAGAAAAGACTGAGGGGAAGGAGAGGGTGCTTGTGGTAACACCCTTTCAGTGTGGTAGGTGGATGTGTCACGTGCACTTGAATCATGTGGCAACTGAGGGAGGCACAGGAAGAAGTCACCTCACATTGCAGCAGGAAAGAGTATGGTGGAGTTAGAAAACTTTCAAAGTGTTAACATGGTAAGATATTAGAGGAGGTTGTCTAAGGGTGTGGTGAAAATACCGGAAAGTATTAAGAAGATGATAGATAAACGTTTATTTGCATTACTGGAGGAAGATGTTTTGCCACCTGTTTCAGCTCTATCCACTGGTAACTCTCTAGGGGATTATGATCTAACCATGTTCAGGTTAATATGCCAGTACAGCATCTTCTAGGGAAAGTCAGAAAAAAATAAAACCAAGGGTATAAGGATGGAACAGAATGGAGGGAAAATGATCAGGAGCTGCCAGACAATATTGGGAACTGAGACGAAGAGGAGTTTTGGAACTATGGGTAGATCAAGTTATGCAAGGAAAAGTGTAGAGTGCCTTGATAAAGAGTCCAAAGTCTCAAAAAAGCAATGCAGACACCCCAATAAAGGTTGTTGTAGTGACAGACAGAGAGTAGAAAAGGTGAAGAATAAAGTAATGGAGACTGGTCACTCTTTGTAGAAGGGAGTATGACTAATAGCAGAATTGAGAAAACACAGAATGAACAGAGACCTGGAGACCTGTCCATGGAGCAGTCATTAAAAGCCTCAGTCATGAAAGGACTAAGGTACTGTGTGCTCTGGTATGGTAACTGTATGGTAACTCTGCAGCATTAGAATCAGATTTAAAGAATGTAATTGTGTGTCTTTTTTTAAGGAACACATCTGCCCTCAATTTTTCAGCATGCACGCATACGCGACAAAGAAATCATGTAAGCCAAGCATTGGTTAGAAAAACCTTCCAGAAAACATTACTGACTTGTCTTTTTGGACCTAAACTGTTTCTTATCCTACTAGCTCAACCAGAGAAACTTACTGTTAAAAAGTCTATGTAACCATGGCTGATATTTGGTTTGGTTTGGACATGATTTGGGGAAGAAGTGACACACAGATGTGAAGTTCTCAGACATCTTCTTGTATTGCTTAAGAAAATACAGTCTCTGTAAAACACAGAACATTTCATAAGCATGGCAGTGATAACCACCTTGTTTTTTACTGATGCTATGTAAGTTTTCTTGTGGTTGGCACCAGGTGCTAGAAGAAGCTTGCAAGTTATATCCACCTTAGAAGTGCCAGAGCCAATCTCTTTCCCACCAGCAGGAACTGTTGATGTGTATCTGCATCTCTACCAGTTTAATAAATTGGGTCATTAACATCAGTGATTCCTCAGGGTAAGGATGGCCAGTGCTGTTTTGTGTTAAGCAGAGGCATCTCTGGCCACCACCATAGGTCACGGTGCCTGCCTGCTGCCAGCTGTTATATGCCAGTTGTTGAGGAAACTTCTTTTTGTTTTTGTACAGGAGAGAGGTAAAGAGTATTTAAATGGCACAACGTAATGCCCAGCTCTCTGACTATGGTGAAACTCAAGAGGCTTTAGCTGGGGATCTAAAGATGAAAATCAGGTTTTTCTGGTAAGTATGGCATTTTGTTATTCAAAGCCCTTCCCTTCCCATGTAGTGCTCATCCCTGGGCTACATGCAGACACCTATCTCCTCTGCTCTTGTTGATGAATACAGAGACAACTGTGGAGCCTCTGTTTTGTAATTGAAGGAATTCAGAAATTAACAGGAACTAAATGCCCAAATCACAGTAATCAGAAAGTTTGGAAATTAGAAAGAGAACTACTTACCTTATTTTCAATGCTATTTAAGGGAGCCATGCTACTGAATCAGGAATAGAAGGCAATACAATTTCATTTTGAAAAATGTTTTTTTGTACAGGGCTACATGTGTAGTATGCTGTCACATCCCAAATACTAAAATTAGACCAGTGGCTGCCTCACACAGGATTTTATAAACTGAAAGCACTTCCATAGAGAAAAAATATTTCAGGCTTTGACATAAAATAAATCACCACAGGATCATGAGGCTTCATTTCTTGACCGGCAGAGTGCGTGTGCATGGTCTCATCCTACTGCAGGTGTGCGGGGAGCTGAGATGGTTCCATTTCACAATTGAACAGGGAGAACACCCCCTGCATTTACTGAGGGGAAAGGACTTCCTTGCAGGCAGCCCACAGTCACTGAACACGGTGCTCTAACTCAATTTAAGGGCTCAATTTTTACAGATCACTCGGTAAGAGTGCTGCAACTATAGGAAATCTGTCTAAACTGAGCTGCATCTATTTTAATTTTATAGCTTCTGAAAACTTGTAAAAACTCTTATTTTTGGCCCTGTTTTGAGACATCTGCATAAAAAGGCATGGTTTTCTTGAGCAGGAGGACCTGGGGAGGTGATGTGAGCAGAGCTGGTGCAATGGGTGAAGCTGGAGTTGGTTGGCAGGAGCACCCCAGGGCAGATGTCCAGCCCTGTGTGCTGCACAGCACAGATGAGCCTTTGCAGACCTGCTGGACCCTGAAGATGTTGTTTTTGTATTCTTTTATGTGGACTTCTGTGTAGGACTGCCACTTTTGGACTAACCAGAGGTAACAGACCTGCGATTAGAGCATCCACACAATTGAAAAGTACTTAGGTGCAGAGTTCACCCAGAGGGGTTTTGTCTTGCAAATGGTGATTTCAGGGAGGACCTTTTGGTATTCTGGACATATCAGACACTCAAGCAGGAGGCAGGATAGAGTTATTTGATGCCGTCTTGCTCTGGATTTACAAGGTAATTGCTGAAGCCCAAGGCATAATGACCAGTATATTATATTTTATAAGCAAAAAACAATGTAGGGCAAATCTTATGCTGAGGAGGTAAAGGCTAATGGAATTGCCTTAGGGGTTTTGAGCGTGTCTTGTTTCATAGGCTGATGAGTATGACTACATTTATTTAGTATAACACATACAAGATGCTCATGATATGAACAAAAGAGTAGTGAGGGTTAACTGGAGGCTGACTTGTAAAAAAGAAATAAGAACCAGAGGAAGCAAACAGTAAAACCTCAGATAATAATGACAGGCTTTATCTGCAAGACGGATATCAAAACCAAGGACTTTAACCCTTCCTAAATTAGAGGCTGTGTGGATGTGTGGTTATATTTCAGGCACAACTCTATTTATAAATAACAAAAAGGTCTTCATGCAACCTGCCAATTTATGCAGATGGACAAAGACAGCTTTGGAGGCATAATAAATGGTTTTTTTGTTTTACAGTACTACATCTGTTTCAGATAACGCAGGAACGCTATTTAATAAGATCTTTCATATATGCTTCCAGTTTAATATCTCTCCTTAATCACTTCAGATACTCAGATTAGAGAAATTAAACCAGACAAATGGTACAATGACAAGAGTCGGATCTGAACAAGGACATAAACCAGAGGAGCAGACTCAATCTGTACCAATGCCCTGGTCAACAAACTAATAAAATTTTCTTTTCTTCTCCCTTGACAAAGGCTACATTTTATTAAGCAAGCCCTTTCTGACAGCTGTATTAATACAGTTAGATGTTGTTGCTGAGAAACTAATCAGAGAAATGTCTGGAAATAGATTAGGACTCCTCTTTGATTTAAAAGCAGAGTGAAGCTTGAAATATAACTATTTAAAAATAGATTCAGCCTCTGACTTGCCATTGTGATAACTCAAAACTCATTGTTTGACTAAAATCTGACAACTCAGCCAGAGTTTTGACAAGACTGCCAAACCAACCTTTCTTGTCTGGTCTCACAGTCATTCTTAACAGCATTCAACTTTTCATCTGATTTGATTATTTGGAAGAACCCAGAAGAGTAAAATTTAGAATGAACCTCAACTGATATAATCTAATGTGACTTCTTTTACAACAGTTTATCCCAGAAAAGCATGTGGCCATTAAAAATTTTACTGCATCCTAAACCCAGTAAGGCTAAATCTTTACGTTCAGGACTATTCTAAGCAAATATACTTAATTTTTCATGTACTGTCTGCACCTACTCTCTGCCTCCCATGACCATGTTTGGAATTAAAAAGAAGGTGGAGGCAGAGATTGCCCATGGACATCAAAAGAGCTTTGAAGGGTAGAAGTGGACGTCTGTCTTGCTGTCCCAAACACTGCTGCCAAAAACATTTTCACGTTGTGCAAATTCCTTAATAATAGTGTGCTACCACACTGCAGTGCCATTTCTCTGCTTTACATGGCTTCACAGAGGCGTTTTGTTAGCACGGATTGCTGGAGGAAGTTGCTCAGGTCCACTGAGAACCACACAGCCAGCTGCCAGACCCACCCTGCAGCCGGTGCTTACAGCAGAGGAAAAACACTCATATGCAGCTCCTCCATGGGGATGCTGGAGGCCAACATCATCCCTTGGCCAGCAGAGTGTATTCCCTGCTGGGAGCAGCTCCTCCTGGACGGCTGTGCCGCAGGGTGACAGGAGCCCTGCCCGAGTGCCAGGATCTGGGAGGAAGAGCTGCTGTTCACACGGCCAGTTTGCCCCAGCCTCGCCGACACATTTGGCACGCGGTGACAGTGTAGCCTCTGTTTGTATCAGTGGCTCTTTCAGACAGTGTGTGTTTGGAAAGCCAGCCTGTTTCAGAGGGAGCTGCTTTGGCTGAGGGAGCTCGGGTGTCCTGTCTGAGGGTATTCCCTCCTCCCCACTGTCATTTGCAGGCATCGTGGTCCCAGCACTGGGATTAGATTACCTGAGTGTTCCTCATGTGTGACCCACACTGAAGGAGCAAGGCAGGACACACATGTACTTGTGTGTGTGCATGCATGCATGTGAAACCTAAATTGCTCAGAAAAGACCATGAAATCTGTGAAATCAGGGATTTAGAGGTAACCCCTCCCCCCAAAAATAAAAATCTTAACTGAATACGGACAGCATGGAAGAGCTGAGACCACTACAGCAATGGGAGCTTTGTTGTGTGATCTTACAGCCTTTTGTGCCAGCCCTGCTTGGCTGGTTCTCCCACCTTGTCCACTCTCCATCCCAGGTGGGACATCTCCTTTTGGCATCAAAGCAGATGCTGCAAACACAGCCTTGGGACCTGATGTTTGAATGCTCTTGGCACTGGGGAGCAGTGGCTGCTGCAGATGCCTCCCCAGTCCCCATGGCCCTGAGCTGTGCTTGGCATGGTTTGCACTGGGTTCTGCCAGCAGGCAAGGTATGCTCTGGCTGACAGAGACTGGGAGTGCTGGAGACCAAGCCCCAGTGCTGTCAGAGAGGGCAATCTCCTCCATGGAGGAAATCAGCAGAAATCAGCAGTGCTCTGACAGGACCATGGTATTTTTGTTCTCCTCTGCAGCAATCCTGTGCAATGTGGGAAATCAATAAAGATCTCTTGTTCACCATTAGTGTGCTCATGTTTCATCTTATTCTGAGAGTCTGATGGAGTACTGCTTTCATGTGTGTGGCATCAAATCAAGACAGCTTAGTTTGAAGTACTTTTCTATAGGTTTTACTGACCATAAAATGGAGACACTTCCAAAGTGTTGTTCCACATTTTAGGCTGTAGTTTAGACTAGCTACCTTATCTGCTATTATAATTTGCTTCGATTCTGTGAGAAAGTAACAAACAAGCGGGTGTTTTGATGAAATCCAGTTCCCACCTTTTTCATTAAACAGCAAATGTTTAATATCCCATTACTGCATTTTAATATGTATTTAATAAAACACCGTTAAAAACAAGCCCCAAACAGTCATCTGCAGATCAGCTGCCTGATGCACAGAAGGCTCTTGTATCACAGTTTGCTTTCCTCATGGCAGTGCTGGTCTGTGGGCTGGTGAAGCAGCAGCTCCCTGATCTGACAGTGGAGCTGCTAATATGAAATAAAAGGCCCTGACTGCTATATTTCTTGTTGTCTGCCATCACCTGCCAGAAGCCATTGCTGCAGCTGGATGTCACAGGAGGTAGCTACATTTTCTTCTCCTTCTTCCTAAATGTGGCCGTAACTGAAGTGGTGATGGAGACATCTCTGAAGAGTACACAGAGATCACAGAGAATCCTCCAATCACTCCATACCAGGAAGAGAACTGTTGCTGGCCAGCTGGACAGGCTTAGTGTCTCCAAGGGACTTCAAACTTGTTCCTCTGCTGTAACAAATGGCTATATATGCCATGGGGAGGAAATAAAACCTGAAGTGGCTGTTTGGATAGGAATGGAGAAGCAGAGGCTGACATCTAAGGATGCAAAGGTTTGATCACCTCTGATCTTTAAATTCTTTTGCACACCACTAAAGAGATGAACTATTCATCATCTAGGTAAATCACTCTTCCTACCTGTAAGTCCCTGACTGCATTGAGTCAGCCATCATGGTGATAGGCTGCAGTCCTGGCTGCCCATGGCAATGGAGTACTTGCATGTGGTTTCAAATCCTTTAGGAAAATAATTGCAATTGTGAGCATCTCACACATGCACATACACAGGTGTATCACAAGTACCATGTTGTCATGGTCAGTTCCTGCAAACTGTTACTCTTACAGTGGATTCTCATCATATGGTGGATGGCAATACATTCATTTTTTCTTATTAAAAAGTCAAGGGAATAAAACATGCTTTCTCTGATTAACAAAGAAACCAGATGCTCAGAATAATTTTTGCAGCACAAGCAAATTCAAAGCCAAATAAAGCAAGTATGTCTGGATATAGTCTCTTCAAGATCTGCTTTCTCTCCCTTCAGTCTCAGCATGAAAAAAATTAAAAATCTTGCTGAGTGGTAACACAAAAGTTGATGATTAATTGTCTAACCTTCTCTCAAGGGTATTTAATTGCTGGGAATCATGTCACACACAGCCCTCAACCGACTGTAAGTATTATCCATATGCAGTAAAATATTGCAAAGATTTCCCCCTGCATTCAACCCCTTTTATGATCTAATGCTATCTATGATAATGCCAAGGGTTCAATTGTGCTTCCTTATTTAGAATTTAAGCACCATATTTGAAGGACATTGTTGGCTGTTTTCTACACAGAAGACATGAAGGACATCTCAAACTTAGTCATAATGACATTCAATGGGTTGTGACTTTGCCTGAACATTTGCTAATTAAATTTTGGGGAAGTGCAGGTGTTTGGCAAACAATGTGCTTATTTGTATATGCAAACATGGTAGCTGAGCTCCCACAAGCAGAGAATTGTTTGGATATATAGTTTTGTATAGACCCTATGGAACAATTAGCTCTTCTATTCAGTAATCAACAAATTCCTCAGGATGTTGGTTTGTGCCTTTTACACAACGAAAACATATTCACCTTTCTAGGTCTAGGACCCTTTCCATAATGAAAATTCCTCCAGATTTTCAGTTTGAGGGTATACATCAGTCAGTTCTTTACAATGTTTTAGTATCTATCTTTCTTGGCATACTGCTTGAGCATGTCCCCCACACTGCAATGCATACAGATGCATGCACATGCACAGCGCTATTGTACAGGAAGGTGCTTGTTTAGTGAATCTAGAGATAACTTCTTCTTGTGCTCTTGGTTTTGTTTTGTTGGCTTTGTTTAGGTCCATAAAGGACAATTTAGGAAAATAAGTAACTTACAGAAGATTTGTAGGATGTACTTTGGAAAGTGGCACAATTCATTATACCAACAACTGCTGTTGCTGAGCATTAACTTCTTAATAATGAAGTCTTTCAAATCAAACCCTACTGACACAATAGCACACTTGGATTTAGTGACTTGGCTGAACATAAGATAGGGATAATTTCCTTTGTCCTTTGTGCATTATATTAACTTTGATCTCTGTCTATGGGGCAATTCTCATTACACTAAACTTTTCTTAAATATGAACTCAGTACATATATCTTGTGTATATTTTGGGCTATTTGCTCTGTCTACCACACAAAAAGGACTATTCAGCTAGATATGTGCATTTATGTTAAAGAGATTGGGACAAAGTGTGCTTTCCTTTGTTTGTCACAACTGAAATCTTACCACAAATTATTTTTATCTCTACTCCATAATATATTGCAGCAGAAGTAAAAGCTAAGCTGGTATCTTTTCTGGGTCTCCATTCTTAAATAAAGTACAAAGAGATTGTAATTTTACAGCTCCGTACTCCTTCTGGACTTGCAGAAAATGGAATTGTCTTTGCAGTTGAAACATGCAGAGATGAACTGTCTTTTACAAGTGTGAAAGAGGAAGGTTGTAGGCATATCACTCCTAACCTGGAATGAACCTTGACCACTATTGTGGAGTCCCAGTTTTGAGGATGTACTTTTCTCCCTGTGTACAGCTTTATACAGTGCTAAAAGCAGCAGTGATGTCAGCATAGCTGTGAATACTCAGCTTTATTCCAATTGGGCCTGAAAGTCTCAAGCCAGGCACTGAAGATCAGACCATCTGGAAGATGTTAAGCTAAAGTGATTTTACTGTATGACAGAGACAATGAAAAATCCATTTTAAGAATGAACCCAGAGCTGAGTCCAAGTGAGCAGGTGTCCTGTGGGGAAACTGTAAGTGGTCAGTAATTGAGAACTCTATCCTGTGTTGAGGTGGGATTTGAGAATAGGAGTTAAGGTCTGATAGACTGCTTGGGCATCTCTGTTTTTGAGTAGTTAACCTGCTCTTCTAATGTAACTGTGTATGTAGAAGTTCTGGGAAAACAGACTGAAAATCCTCCCAACATGTAAAAATGCCATCACCCAGCATGGCATTACTGTCACATACTGCCAGGGTAGGTAACATTAGTCTCGTGGCTCCAGCCTCTGTCGCATGAGCTGCTGCTGTACTGGTCAGCTGCACTGGGTATCACTCCCTGGCTCAGTGCTGGGACTTGGTTTTGGTATAACAGCTTATTTTCACTGTAGCTAGACCTACCCAATCTCTAGAGACAATTTTTCATCCTAGCCTGCACAGTGTAGAACAAGTTCTTCAGGAAAGGCACTGACCAATGATGCCTTGATCAGAGCTGACTACAAGTTGTGGGAGTGTGTAGAGTCCTGATCTGGCTTCAGACCTGGCAGGGAAGGGACAAGAGTACATGCTATTCCTTCCCAGTGTGACCCTTCTGTATTACCACTCTTCACTTGTATTCAACCTTCTTTCTTCATCTAGCCAATTTCTGTATCCAGCCTTTAATTCCGTCACCCAGCTCCAAAGATGGGACTTGGAGACCTGATGTTACTCAGGGAAGCTGGGGTTAAGACAATGTGCAAAAGTCTGTAGAGCTTCAAGCTAGACCGTGCATGATAGTGATCAAAATCTTCAGTAGAAAAGAGGCTGAGATGTTCGAGAGCTACCAAGCATGTGCAGACTGTCCATTTGAAAGGTCTGTAGCTTTGCCAAAAGGTCACAGGCTTCACACAAAGCATTTCTGCCTTACATCGGCAAAAAATTCAAGTGATGCTCTTCCTACCTTTCCAGAGTTTCCATACTTTAAGCATTTTGAGAGAACATGTCAGACACAGCACAATTATGTTTGGATACCCTCAAAACAGGGACTCCAAACTCAGTGAGTCTTCTAGGAGTAAAAATGGCCCAGGGTGAGGTAAGGTCCACAGCGTGGAAAATTTCAGCCCTACATTCAAAGTTTGACAAAACTCTGCAACAGAATACGGATACCTCTGCCAAGTCATGCATCTGAAAGCATTAATCCATGGAAAAGCAACCGCAGGAGCTGCTGGATGCCCATGGAAGCCCCACACAGCCGTTTCAGTACCCAACACGCTATTCCCCTGGGAAAGTAGGAAGAGATTAGGCGAGCGGCCAGAATTTAGGCAGAACCGCACCAGGGTTAACACACCCTTTCCTTCTTCCTCCT
>NW_008662836.1:0-501 GCF_000695815.1 Acanthisitta chloris
TAGCAGTGTTGGTGGCAGGCAGGCAGTCTCTGTGCATGATCTCCTCTGCGGAGTAGCAGTGGGGCAGATTGTTCCTGGGGTGCCATTTACTGGAGGGATCAATGGCATATTCCCTGAAGGTAACTTCTCTCACAGGTTGGACCTGGGGTAGGTTGGAGGAGTAGGAGTATGTCATAGGGCGAGAAGAAGGGGTTTGGGGCAAAAAAGAAGGGAGGCTGGAAAAATCAGGACCCGAGACGTAGTAAGTACAACTTGGCAAATACATGTTAGAGGAACAAGGAACACGCTCATCAAAATCCATCATTAGGGCTACCTCGGCTTCTCCGCATTAGCTGAGCTTAACATGATTCTCTAACGCAGCTGCCCCTTTGAAGCGGATCCGTGAAGTAAGAGATGGGGAGACGTAGGCTGGGCTGACGTGCTCTCCCGGCGGCGCAGGGAGGTGCGGTCACGTGGCCCGACGTTGACATTGACGAGCGGCGGGCCCGGGCCCCGCTCCCT
>NW_008662837.1:0-7505 GCF_000695815.1 Acanthisitta chloris
ATAAAATTTCTTCTTTCTGGGTCACATTCCTGAATAGTCCCTATCTGCTACCCTCCAGGGTTGTTCCCCCCCTGAACATCGTCTCCAACACACCCATTCACCTGGATCCTCATCTTCCCCCTCCCTGCCACTGCTCTTCCTTGGGAGAAGCCTTGTTAGTAAGAAGCTAATGAAGTAAACGTGCTAATTAACCTTCCATTACTCTACCCATTAAATCAACCTTTAATTTGGTTGGCAAAGTTCCTCTCATTTACCACCCAGCTGTCAGTTTTCTTCTGCTTCTTCGATCTCTCTTTGGCCTCACATTGGGAATGGGAAAATCGATCCCAGTCTGATTTTCTTTCCCCTTCTTTCCAGCCAGCTGTAAACGCCAGTCAACAAAAAAGTAATAATGTACTTTTCCCACCCTGGGAAGGAGAGTTGCAGACATCAATAAACAGCTATTTAAAATGCAAATCGCTTTCTCAATCAGCCATCAGCCTGAGTTTGGCAGGGGCACAGTGACGCTATGGTCCGTGGGCTCCCACATCCCATCTTGGCGCTTTGCAGCAGTCCCAGAGCAGCTTTGGGGTGTCCTGGAGGGTTGTATCCCCCCGGGTTTGTCTGACTCCAAGTCCTGATGTGGGTGGAATGGGGCTTTGCAAGCCTGGGGGTTCCTCCAGTTGCCTTCAGGCCTCACCCAGCCTTGTGTCCCTCCACTCCTTTAGCCAAGGGCACTCACTATCTCCTAACATCTATGAGGCTGCTGCTGTCTGTTGTTTCTCAGTGATCTCCAAAGCTTTTCTTTCCCCTTTTTCTTGAAGAAAAGTGAACGCAGAGGGCAGAAATAGTTGGTGATCCAAGGCAGCAGTAGCAGCTGTAGCTTTGAGATGCTGGTGGGTGAGGTGCTGCACCAAGGGGCTCACAGCCATGTGCTTCTCTCTCACATGGTGATGGTGACCGTGTGGACCAGCCTCGAGGGAAAACGTATACCACTTCTGATTTTGGAAAAGTTGCATGGAGTAAGGAACATAGCCAGTGAGAGCAGAGAGTGAGGTGGGGAAATACCTTGAAAATCAATGGATGGATTAAAAGACATCTAAGGATGAGCATACTTACAGCTTCTGTGGGGAATCAGGTGGGAGATAAACCATCCCCTGCCACATCTGTGGTGCCTGGAGTGCTCCCAGCATTAGGACCAGAGAGTGTTGCAGCACATCGTCTCATGGTGTTCAGTAGGACAGCTTTCCCTGATGCTGCCATGAGGATAGCACAAGGCTTCTCAAGCTTTTCTAGTTGACTGATCCTCTAAATGTTGCTCAGGGGGTTGAGTTTGTGTCATCCTCTGCAGGGAGTCACCTACTCCTATGTGGAGTAACTTGCACCTCTTCTTCCTTCTCGCATGGGTTTGGGGAGTACAGGATGGTCAGACATTGGGAGAACTTCCAGGTCATCCTTCATCCTTTCCTTCTGCTTGAAGTGAATGGAAAATGTCTCAGAAAGCCCTTGCAGGAGCAGGGAAATGGTGGGGAGGTGGTAACTGGGGACTAACAGCCAAATGTCTTGGGTGAGCTGGGTCTTGCAGAGGCTCAGGTATGGAGAGAAGATGTTCAGAAAAGCAGGAAGGCATTCAGAGGACACTGGTGGGAATATGAAAGCATGGCTCAGTAGCACTCATGGAGGCAGGAGGACTCTCAGTCGGACATTTATGATGTCCTCCAAGCCTGGACTTTGTCCCTAGTTCCAGACCTTCATCCCTCCCCTGGCCCACACATCTCACCGGCCCTGTTAGCATCTTAATTGATCTTGTTGTTCTCACCTCCCCACCCCCCCCCCATCTCCAGCTGTGCTTAAACAGAACAAAATCTCTTCCAATTTCCCTGCTGCTTAAAAGAAAATTGAATCCTTTATCTGCAAGAGGAGAGGAAAACTGCAAACACACAAAACAGTAAAGAGTTAAACAATCAAAGCAGACGATTCCAAATTGCCTGGAAAGTTAAACATGAATGGCTTGTCTTCTTCCTGCGTGCTTCTTGGGTTTTTACATGGATAAAAATATGCTTGCACTCCACATTCCCATTAAATATTCTTATCAATCCAGCTCTGTAAATAAAGGGAAGGGGAGGAGGGAGTTACCAGGTAGAAGCGTGATTGACGGATCTGGAGTCCTCGTCTTTCTGTCAGGGCCCAGTGCTCCCTGGCTGTGTTTATCTCTTTAATCTAAATATCAATCCGTAAGACTGAAATGGGGTGGAATAGGAATCATGACAGCCTGAGCGCTGAGGGGAGAGAGAGAGAGAGACACTTATTGCAGCTTGTGCAGCCGCTCCATGTCCTGATGGAGCTGTCAGGATAAATGCACAGTGAAAGCACAGAGGTGGGAAAACAAAACAAAATCACAGCCTGCTTCCCCCCCACCCCCCAAAAAAGAAAGCCAATTCAGCCTGTAAGACAGAAAAGAAAATCAAGGAGCAAATTCAGTCCTGCTCTTGTCCAAATTGCATCCTGCAGAGCACAAGCCAGGCAGCATGATTCCCCCCATGCTTCCCAGTATTCCCAGTAGAAGATGGGGTTGGTTGGTTGGTTTTCCTTTGCTGCTGGCTTTGCCTGGTGATTTGGGAGGTGGCTGGGAGTTAGAGGGAGAATTTATCCTGAAGTGATGCTTTCTGCCGTGGAAACATCCCAGCTTCACAACTCCTTCTCAGCAGTCCCTTTAGGGCAATCATCTTCACCTTGATCATCCTCTCCCAGTCTCATCATGCTTTCCCACCTGCAAAGTTCCAACAGAGACAATGCTCCTGAGATTTTAGTCTGTTTCCAAGCTGGCTTCCGCCATGCCCTCAGCTCTCACATCTCTCCCAAAACATCTGAGGCTCTGTTTCTTTGAGCAAAGGGTTCCCATGGGAATCAGCACCCAGTGGGTGCTGTTGGCTGAGTGATGCTGTGACAGAGACTGTGTCAACCCTGGACCTTCTGCAATGCCTGGTGCTGCTGACAGGCTGTTGTTGGATTCTTAAAGAGAGGGTAATTTACCTCAACTAGGCATTTGGGAGCCATGAGGTATGTAAATCAAACTCCTGAGATCCCTTGCATCATCCAGAGGCCATTTTTGCCTTGGGCCATAGGCTCTGCTGGATCTTCCCATGGCTAGCTGCTGTGTCCTGTAACCAGCCATCTTTTGGTATCTCCAGTCACGGGAGTAAAGCTGAGACTCTCCATCCCCTAAAACACCCTTGAGATGTGGTTACTTGCTGATTGACTGAGACTTAGGTGTAGTTTCCAGCTCCTGGGAAGAGATTAGATGTTTTTACAGCTCAGCCTATGGCTTCTGGACCACAGTTTTCCTTGGTCTGAGCAAAAATTTCACTCTCCAGCTGGGTTTGCTTCACACTCAGAGAAACCAAAGGCTGCATCAGGCTTCAGGGAGGATTATCTTCATTCTTGTTGGACAACAGCTGTGTTTTGCCATTCCCTTTCTCCAGGTTGGGATTCAACATATTTGTGCCCATCTCAAGGCAAGTGCGTGCTCGACTTTTCCCTCCTCCTTTGCTTTTAGCCCCCCTCTCCCTGCTGAGCCCCAGACGATGCTCCTCACCTGGATGAGATGGGGTTGCAGATCGTGGGCAGCATGACTGGCGTGCCAGAGCTCTTGTGAAAACTTTAGAGATCATGGAAATTTCCTCCACTGGACTTTTACCTTAAATTTTTCCATTTTGCTGGGCTGTAGAATTCATTAGAGACCCAACAGCAAAGTGATTGAGATGTCAAGCCAGGCAATTGTGTGGTTATTTAATCTCTCAGATGTGCCGCTTGCCATTTAGGTGGACAACAGGAGAATATGAAATCAATACAGTTCATTGGGGAGGACTTGTGCCCAGCTCCAGTGCGGAGCTCCAGTAAAACCCACCGAGGCTGGCATTGAAGTGGTCTTGGTGTCATCAGTGAAAATCCACCCTGGAGAAACTTGTGTCTCACTTTTGAGCCATCTTCTGTCACCTTGTGTTTTAAGCCTCTGTCTCCAGCCATTCCAACAGTAAATCACTCCCTGCTAAATCACAACTGCCCAGGCAAGTGTTAACCTCGCCTGTGCGGAGCTGATGTTGCAGGGAATACTGTTATAAAACACAATCAAGGAGGCTGTTGTTTTCCCCAGTGCCTGGCAGAAGAGATGAGGAAAGCTCTGCCATTCCCAGGGGGGTTGATTGACTCTTTTTCCCCCACTCAGCCAGGTTCAGCGCAGCACTCTGGGGTCGTTAGTGCCGATTGAGCTCCCGGCTTGGCGCGTGGTCTGGAGTTGCTGGGAAAGGCGGTGGTGGCAGCAGTACCCCAGCACCACCGCAGTCCTCCACTCCCGCTTCCCTCTCTCCCAGCTAATCACACCGCTGGGCTCCAGGGCAGTGGTGCTGGCCAGCCACCGGCTCTGCTTGTGCCTGATTGCCACCCCCCACTGGGCAGCCTCTCTTTAAAAGCCTGGGAAGAGCATGGCCGGGGCAGGCAATGCTGACAAAAGAGCTGTTTTCCGACTAAAGTCATTCCATAATAACAACTTTAAGTAGGTTTTCCATTGGTTTTCTGTTCTGGTTTTGCAGCCCAGCAATTGTGTCTCATGGAAGCTCTTGGCCCTTCACATTTCTCTCCCCCAATCACAAATCAAATCCCAATTTGGGTGGATACCAGCAGTTCACTGGTTTTTCCCTAGGACCTGAAGGCTGCATTTGGGAAGGGATGTTTGGATAATTGCCTCGTTAACACACGCATGTTTAGGTGGCTCCAAAAATTGGTATGATGCCAGGCCATGGCTCCTACCCTGAGATTCTTGTACCATGGTCTGTCTGGGAAAAAAAAAAAGCAGGAAGCAGATGGGAATTCTCCTTCTATTTGCTTTCCCAGGCTCCAGGCATCTTGCTGGAGCAGTGGTGCCTTGGTCTCAAAGCCAGGGGAGCAGGCAGGGACGAGGCTCACGCCTGGTCACTCCAGTACCCTGACAGCTTTTTGACGTCCTGTAATTGCTTTCCTGCGACGACTCTTTTAAGCAGAGAGCTCCTGGCCAAAGCAATTTGCTCCCCATCAATTTTTATTTCCTGGTTTGTTCATGTGAGTGAGGGGAGGGAAAACAAAGAGGGTGAAGCAGAACAAACAGAGCTGGGACCTGCTCTGGCAGCCCGGCTCCCAGGGAAAGGTGGGAAGGGTTTGACTCCCTTGGTGACAGCAGAGCCCAGGCAGGACATGGCAGCTCAAGTCATCATTCCAACTGCTTTGCTCACCCCTGCAACCGACTTCCAGCTGCTCATTCCTGTCTGACAGTTTTGCAGCCATCCCAAGGGCTCCGTGGGGATGTGAAGCACCTTTGAAAGGCTCTTTTTGGTTCTTTAAGCCCTTCCCCGGTCCTTCTGCTGCGCTCCCTGAAGCTGCTGTGAGTAGAGTTAATCTCCAGCAGTTTAAGGAGTCGTTGAGTAGGACTCGGCGGATGATGAATGTCGAAACCATTACCGGGCGAAGCTCCGTGGAGCTGTTTAAAACTGAATTCTCCCATGTAAATTTCTGCTCCATCAATCCTGATGACATGTCAAACATTGCTATTGTTTCCTGAACAAATTGGATGACATTGCCCTTTCCTGCAGAATTGCCCACGAGAGCAGAACTGCTCACCGGCTCCTCGCTTTTATCTCCGGCTCTGCCGGCCTGCCAGCCAGTAGGAGAGGGTGGATGGGATGGCCCTTGGTGGAACAAAAAGGAGACATCCAAACTGCTTGTGCTAAGGGGATGCAGACAAATGGAGAGCTGGGCCGTGGGTATTTTTGTGTGCCTGCGATTCACGTGCCAAGCGCCCACGCTGTGCTGCAGCTCAGTAAATTAATCCTTCGGGTTATCCAGGCTTCGTCTTCTCACAGTTCTCACAGAGTTTAGCAGCACAAATGTGTTTTTTTTAGAAATGGTCTATGCTGGTGACAGCTCATAAAAGTACAGATGTGGACCTGCGTTTTCATCCTGCCCTTTTGCAGGCTCCAGTGGGCAAATCCTGCTTTAATATTCCAGGCAGGAGAGGAGCAGCCGTAAAAGCCATTTGATTGCTTCTCCAGGTGGAACCCCAGGAAACTTCCAGCCAGATGCCTTTCCTCCCCCGGCTGTGGGGATGGATGCATGCATGCTGGGGGGAACAACCAGTCAGTGATGGGGAAAAGGCACGGGGAAACAGCTGGCACCCAGGGATTGCTGTCAGCTCAGTGGGATTTGGGGTGTTCTGCAGGCATGCGCTCCCTGGGAGCCCTCAGCATCATTTTGCAAAGGGAATGCATGTCTCCTCCCCAGGGGTTCAAGCATCTGAGCATCTTTTTTACCCTTAGAGAGAAAAAGCTTGGCAATGCAGAAGCAAGCATAGATCCCAAATTAAATATGCTGAGCGTGCATGGTTTGGCTTTTTTGCATATTCCCTGTCACGCTCAACTAACCTGCTCTGTTGCCCTGCATTATCTCCATGATGTTCAGTTGCCAGGAAAGCCATCCAGCCAGCAGCACCTTCCACCTCCCCCGATGTAAATCAGGGTCATTAATTAGCCCAGCTCATGAGGTGGTGGACGGGGCAGAGTCAGGCTGCCACCCTCCTGGCTCCTCAGGAGAGGGTCATTTTGCCTCACTGGCACTTTTGGCTGGCCCAGCATCACCACAGCTCGGGGTCCAGGCATCCTCCTGGCCCCCCTCCCCAGGGCTCCCATTCTGAGCACCTCTATGCTAACCTTCTTTTAACCTTCCTCCTTCCCTATCGTTTTTTTTCCACGTCAGAAGAAAATTACACTTTCCCAGTGTTGTCTGTCACCGCAATAAGCACTTAGGAGTGCAATTGTATGGGGCCAAATGAAGGGAATTCGTTTTGCCCATGCTTTGTGGCACTGTCAGGCCCCCAGTAAATCATTATCTCATCACCAGCCCATCCAGGTGCATGGAAAATGCCTTTTCTGGGTTCTGGTCTCACGCCAACCACTTAGGAATTAATGGGAGTGAGGGATTCACAAAGGTTGTGGGCATGGAAATAACAGATAGGAAAAATCCTGGCTGGGAGGTTGAGGGCTGGCTCATACCAGGTAATGCTGAGAGTGTGCAAAGTGCTCAAGGATTCTGGGGAGAGAGGACCCAAAAATGGGGCTAGTGGCAGATGTTAGGATGGGGGATAACACCAGTATGAGTTGTCTGAGAGATACTGGGGTGGGCAGATGGTGGGCTGACCTCCCCTTCTCTCCAGGCTTTTCTGTACAGAAAAGTTGCTCAGCTCTGCCCAGGATGGAGCACCTTCATAGGTGTCCTGTGAGCAGGGAGATGCACCCTGGAGGGTCTTGTTCTCCCGGAGTGGGTGCTGCTTACTCTCTGGGCATCCCTCCAGACATATTTCGGCAGGTTTGTTCTGTTTATGGAACACAATTGCAATGCACATGAAAAGGAAATCACATCTTAGCAGTCGAGAGGAAAATCAGCAAAATCAGGTGGTCTGGAAGGCTGGTTCCACCAGCTCACCCTTCAGCAGGTATAAAGCA
>NW_008662837.1:7530-24095 GCF_000695815.1 Acanthisitta chloris
CATTTGGGAAGAAAAAATTAAATAATCCTGTCTGGGTTTTGTGCCTTTTCTCTCTGCCATTCCATGGTGTGGCAGGTAAGCAGCACATGGGGATAAAGCTGTGCTCAAGTTCCTACTCTGCTGTCAAGGGTAATCAAGGCCATCAGTAAATCAGGAAGGTTTCAGGAACAGGCTGTGTTCTGTGCCACTCTTAAAATACAGCCTTTTGCCAGTATCTGGACATAAAATGTGTCTTTGACCCTGCTTTTTCACAGACCTGTTGGTCTCTAAGTAATCCAGACAGGACTCAATTTAGAAAATATACTGGGTGAGAAAAAGGATATTTTGGGGCTTGTATTCCACTTCCCTCCCCTAAAAATAAAAATTTCTGCTTTTTCCTGCTGCCACTCATGCATATTTTATATATTCATTAGAGCAAAGACTTTAAAACAAGCATAAATCTTGCCTTGCTCATGCAGAGTTGACACATTGAGTTCCACACACCTTCCTCAGAAGGTGCTGCTTGCTTAGCCATGACCAGTCTGCTCCAGTTCCACGGCTACTCAGGGAGCATCTGCATCCTGTGGCTTCCCAAGCTGCATCGCTCCATCCCTGGGCATGCAGCAGACTGCATCCCTGAAAGGGGTGTCCTTGTGGAAATCAAGGTTGGAATCCCTTTCCTTGCTTTTCCAGGTCTGTATTTTAGCCTGGACAGCTTCAAAACTCCCTTTTGAAGCAGGATAGGTTTTTATTCCTCTCCCCATGGCCTCAGGGCATGCTGCCAGCCGGGAATGCACAGGGAAGGGTATGAGCTGTGCGTGTGGGGTTCCAACGTTTTGTCTTCCCTGGGACAGGATGGGTGGCCCTCAAGAATTATCCATGGAGACCTTTATTTCACATGTGCTTCTCAGTTTAGCTTAGGGTGTCAGGAAAAGTAAGTACATATAACGTTTCCCACTGTCAAAGGATTTGGGAGCAGTGCTAAGATGTTGATGGAGGGCTGTTAGCTGGAGCAGGATGGGAGTCAGGAATGAGCAGGATAACCCAGGGGAGTGCAGACAGCCTCAGCCCTGCAGCTTGTGGGGGATAAATGGTAGCACACAAGGTCTGCACTGATGTGTGTAATGCAATATTTCCATAAATACTTTCATTTATTAATTAAATTTTATTTTTCCAGGCAACTGACAATGACGTGGGCACCTTTGGGGAAGTCAATTATTTTTTCACTGATGACCCTGACCAGTAAGTGTGACTGAACCACCATGACTTCAGTCCTCCAAAATCCTCTTCTTACCTTACTAAGAAGTCATGGGGCAATTAAGGGCATTACTTATGTCCTACCTGTGAAATGCGCTATGAAATCCCCTCTATGCTGTCTCCCAGAGGGATGAGTTAACTTCAGCACATGCCTGATGCTCAGAATGTGTAATTGCTTTGCTAAATTGGGACCTACAGGCACCAGCACTGCTTGGGCCTGATAAATGCATTTGCCAACAAGTTGCTGGCCCTGGACCATCGCCTGTGACCCAGTCAGGGTGGGTGATTGGGGGAGGCATGTGGGCTGCAGAACAGATTTGGTGGCCTGTGCACCCATTTTCTCTGCTTGTAGAGCAGCACTGAGGGTTTCTCCATGCTCAGCTGTGCTGAGCTCTTGAAGATGTTCTGGGACCTAATATCCCTCAGAAGAAAGCCATGTACTTCACCCACCACCATGCTAGCTGTCAAGCTGCTGCTACCTCACCTTTCTGTCCCCAGCATGTGGTCACCAGGACTTTCTCCCTCCTTTCCTGTCCCCTCAGTTTCTCCCTGGACAAGGACACAGGTGTAATCCTCCTGACGGCTCGGCTGGACTTTGAGATCACACAGCGCTATACCCTGACCGTCATTGCCCGGGATGGTGGTGGGGAGGAGACAACGGGGCGCGTCAGGATCAATGTCCTCGATGTCAATGACAATGTCCCCACCTTCCAGAAGGAGGCATATGTGGGAGCCCTGCGGGAGAATGAGCCCTCTGTCAGCCAGGTGGTCCGGCTCCGGGTGAGGGACTGGAGCAGCTCCTCCTCTTGGGATGCACAGTGGGGTGATGGAAGTGGGTTAGAATCATAGAATGGATTAGGTTGGAAGAGACCTTAAAGCTCATCCAGTTCCAAACCCCCTGCCATGGGCAGGGACACCTTCCACTCGCCCAGGTTGCTTCAAGCCCCATCCAACCTGGCCTGGGACACTCCCAGGGATGGAGCAGCCACAGCTGCTCTGGGCAACTGTGCCAGTACCTCAGCACCCTCACAGAGAAGAATTTCCTCCTAAAATCTAATCTAAACCTCCCTCTGACAGTTTTAAATGATCAGTGCCTGTGATGGGTCCAACACAGCAGGTCCCAACAACTGGCTTCCTTCTGGAATGAGAAAAGCAGGAGAGAGGAGGATGGTTTACACATCCCCTTGGGGTGCCTAATGGGCACATCTTCCTCCATCACTTTTTCACTCTCCTTAGGCCCAGCCTGCGCATCCCTATCCCCTTGGCTCTCTCCTGTTGCATGTCTCTGTCACAGGTCCTGTGCTCACGTACTCCCTCTGCTCACACCCTAGGCAACCGATGAGGATTCCCCTCCAAACAACCACATCACATACAGCATTGTGTATGCATCTGCTTTCCGTGAATACTTTGACATCAGAGTGTCAGAAGGCTATGGAGGTAAGTGCCAGTCCCAGCACCACAGTGCAACTGATAAGCAGCAGCATCTCAGGCTGCACTCACAGCTTGGCAAGAAGTTATGTCAGCAGTCTTTAGGAAGCTGCTCTGGCAGCTCCTCTGCTTGTCATAACCTCACCTGCACCACGATCCCTTGCAGGAGGACTTGAGCCGAGCCACTGCAGAGCTGTGTTTCCGCATGTGTACAGCTCACTCTGCGTTATACCAGTGCAAGGAGCTCAGTAACACCCAGTGCTCATGTTTTTGGGGTATTGCCCCCTCAAGCAGCCACTGTTTGCCCTGGGGAAGTGGTGTGGACCGGCCACCCCCTGAGTGTGCTCACTGTACTGCATGAATGCCCCCCTGACAGCCCCCTTTGCATCCTTCTAGTGATCAGCGTGAACCATCCCCTTGACTATGAGCAGCTGGACAATGGGGTCATCTACCTGACTGTGATGGCCAAGGATGCTGGCAACCCTCCACTCAACAGCACTGTCCCTGTCACCATCGAGGTGTTTGTAAGTACAGCACCCCACATTCCTCTCATGCAATTGCTCCGTAGCAGTGCCACTAATTCATCAATAACCCAACAAGATATCCTACCCCATGCATGTGTATGCTTGGATTGTGATTACATGTGTCTCATATATGTGTCATATATGTCTCATGTACCTATGCGTCATATGTACGGGTTAAAGAAATGTAGTCCCTGACATCTGGGAAGGTCTGAGGGACAGAGGGTGACTGAGTGTCTCTGAGGGATGTCACCATGGGCAACTGCAAATGGGCTGTCCTGACCCTGTGCACCTCCTTGTTCTCCTTGTCTGTGCGGGATGCACAGGGAAGCCACTGAAGTAAGCTGGTAGGAGCCACAGCTAAGCACAGGCTGAGGAGCAAAGCCAAGAACAGGTTGGAAAACTACCCTCTGGAAGAGGGGTTGCTGCTGGGAGAGGCAAAGCATCGCAGCGTTCCTTGGGAAGATTAGCTGTGAGTGTCACTTTGAGGCACATTGTGGTTTGAGGATGTCTGGAGGGTGGTATCAGTGATGGAGACAGTTTGGTTGATAATCTATCAGTCTCGCAGTGATGGGATCTACACTGGGCTGGCAGCAGCGTTGGTCTGGGAAGGTGAAGGAGATAAAGCCATTGATGCTGTAGAATGGGAATGAAGTCCCATGAACATGTCTCTCCTCCAGCTCCCTCACTGTGCTCAGGTGAGGGGGAACAAGGCAGTGCCAGGGGGGTTAGTGGTGGTTAAATACATCCTTTCCATGCTGTGCTTTAGACAGCATAAACACCTCTTACTAAAGACCACACTTCAGTGGGTCATCTCCCCGGGCTGAGTCTGTACGCTGGTGGGGTTTAAGTGGCTGTCCCTTTTCCCATTCTCAACCAAAGAGAATTTTTCTCAACTGTAAAAAGAAAAGGGAAAAAAAGTGCCAGAAAATAGGAAGAAAATGAGAGGGAAGCATTTCTCGATGGCACTTGAGGAACAAGAGCCGTGAAAAGGCAGAATGAGAGCTAGTGTGGAGGGAGGTAAATTTTTTTCATCCTTTGGTTGTTGGTTTTTAATAAAGAAGTCAAACTCGCCTTGTAGATTTCCCATTAGGGGACAATACGCTTTTGTAGAGGGAGTCGCCGAGTCAGAACTAATAGTGCGGCCGCGCCAGGATCCCGGGAAATATCACCGCTAATAAGTTTCTGCCTCACTCCCTGCCACTGACGCCCTGCTCGGAGCAATGAGCCAGTGACTTACAGCATGCCTGTGTCTGGAGGAAAGGAGTTGTGTGCTTAGTGTGAGTGTTTGCAATTCTCAGCATCCTTAGAGATGGCATGGAGTGCTAGGACAAGAGGGAGGGGCTTCAAACTGGAAGAGAGGGGGGGTTTAGATTAGATCTTAGGAGGAAATTCTTCTCTGTGAGGGTGCTGAGGCACAGGTTGCCCAGAGGAGCTGTGGCTGCCCCATATCTGGAAGTGTTCAAGTCCAGTTTGGATGGGGCTGGGAGCAGCCTGGGCTAGTGGAAGGTGTCCCTGCCCATGGCAGACGGTTGGAACTGGCTGATGTTGAAGGTCCCTTCCACCCTAATCCATTCTGTGATTCCATGATATGATGGCTGTCTGAGGGTGAAGGTATAGGGAGGAAGGCTGAGGGTCAGGAAAATATGGGAAGCTTTTTTTAGCTGGTTAGGTGGACAGCTTCTGTAGGAGTGGAAGAATGCTGGGTTCTGCCTAGCATCACTGCGAGTGCCAGTGGGGACCTTTGGAATTCATGTTGCTGAAGTGGGAAATGTCCTTTTCAAGTAGAAGGCAGGTGCATGCCAACTCCAGCCAGATGGAGAGCCAGCCAGAAGCAAGCCCTGCCTCCCTGGGAGTGGGTTTGCTGGGCCACGGCAGTCCTGAGCATGGCCTGATGATCTCAGGAATGCTAACAGCATGGCATGGCGTCTGCTCTGGCTTCTGTCCATCCAGCCTGGACTGCAGCACAGCTCACTCAGGTCCAGCTGCAGGTGGCATGTGGATGCATGCTCAGCTTCTCCATTTCCTTTACCTTTAACATGCCCAGACCTCCTGGGTTTGGCCCTGGATGACCCCCACCCATCTCTGCGAGGAGGAGGAGGGATGTTGGGGACAGCACCCGGGCAGCCGGCAATTTCCTCATTAGCCTTAGAAGAGGCACAATGAAAGCTGAGTGATGCAAAGGCTGATTAAAGACCACCTGCTTCCAGCAACGAGAGCAGAGGATGGCAATTTAATTGCAGTACGATGGGCATCGTTGGCACGTGAAATTGCCTCAAATATCAAGTTTGGTGGCAGCAGGAGCAGCTGAGCCTGCAGGTCCATCAGTGGTCTCCAGGTAGAAATCGTCTCCAGAGCAGCCCCAGGGAAATGGTGATGTCCATAACAGTGTTTTAATGTCCTGGCAGCTCTGTCCTTCCCTCTGTAGGCAGTTGGGTTTGGTTCATTTAAGGCAGATTCTTAACAGTGTTTAAACAGCATTTAAAGCCCCCCAGGGGGAGATTTAAGCTGGTCCAAAATCTGTTTTGAGGGATGTTTTGAGCAGTTGCTCCTGCCTGGTTTCTCCAGGCTGGCCGTAGTCACTGGCAGAGACAGGCTTGGAGAGAGCGCATCGGTATGCAAACCCGCTCCTGCTCTGAAAACACTGCCTCTCTGAAAACACTCACAGCATTCCTCCTCTTAAAGAAAGGCATCCAAAGCTCAGCATCTCCTCAGGCCAGTCCAGTTTGCCTCATGGCCTCGTGGCCAGGGTGGCCTGGAGCCCTAAGCCACCTGTGTGCTGCTTGGAGCAGGAGGAGTGGGTCTGCTGCTGTGCTTGCCACAGTGTCTGAGCCTTCCCAGGGATGGTGGTGGAGGCAGGAGCAGCTCAGAGGATGCTCACCTGTCAGCAGTGGTGGTTCCTCAGTCCTGTGCCCAGGGTGCTGGGTGATGGGGTAGTCAGTATCATCCCCACTGCACAGCTTAGCAAAGTCACTGACAATCATCTTGCCACAGCCTCAGCTGCCTCCACAGTGAAACTTTGTGCTCAGCCCCCAGTGGCTCAACCCCAAGGCCACCTTGAGATGCAGTCGGCCAGGAGCATCCCCTAGAAGACTTTTGCAGCTGCTTGACCATTTTGCCTTTTTCCCAACCAGTCTCTCGACCTTCTCTTTGCTTCAGGATGAAAATGACAACCCCCCCACGTTCAGCAAACCCTCCTATGTGATAACCATCATGGAGGACATTATGGCAGGTACGGGCCACAGCCCTGCTCCTTCTCCAGGCTTGCAGAAGGGCCCTGGGTGTCTTACAGCCACAATGGGGCAGGTGATGCCTTTTTTGGGAGGTAAAACCAGAGACCTGGTAAACAGTCATAGCTGTGAGATCTTGCAGCTTGGCCCTCTGCATGCAGAAGAGGGGACCCCTTGGCTGGGTGACCTGCAGGAGCAGTGTTGGGGGACAGGGCAGCTCTGGGCTTGTTCCCACCCCTCATTTCTGCCTCCCTCAAGGAGCCACAGTGCTGTTTCTCAATGCCACGGACCTGGATCGGTCCAGGGAATATGGGCAGGAGTCGATTATCTACTCCCTGGAGGGCTCCTCACATTTTCGGATCAATGCTCGCTCTGGTAAGCCTCTGTTTGTGCTCTCCCCTTTTCCTTTTCTTTCTCTCTTTCATCCTCACTCCTTCCCTCACCCTTTCCTTCCTCTCCTCCAATCAGCCTGCTTAGGAGACCTACGATTTAAGGGATTCATCAGATTTCAGACACCACCACTTGCTTGGTCATTGTGAGAGCTTCAGCAGAGGCATCCATGGAAGTTCAGCTCCTAGTGGGAGTGACACCTAAGGAAAAGCTTGAGTGTGAGGGTTTCTGTTAGCTATGGAACTGCCAGGGTCCATCTGTTTGGAACAGAAGAAAGAGCCCAGTTGTGGAGGATCCTGACCCGGGTTTTGAGTTTCTTTTTTAACCTTGCCATCTCCTGTGACTGCAGGAGAAATCACAACAACCTCTTTGCTGGACCGGGAGGCCAAGTCTGAGTACATCCTCATTGTCCGGGCGGTGGATGGAGGTGTGGGCCACCATCAGAAGACAGGCATTGCTATGGTGAGTGTGGGAAGGAGTGTTTCCTGTCTCCTCGAGCCACTGTTGCCCACCTGGGGCTGGGATTATGGAGGGCTGTGGTGTTTTTAATTGTCACTCCTGCTGAGGGCTATCAGAAGATGTGTGATCCACATAGCAGACTAGAAGCTCCCTATGGAGCCTCCCAGAGACATGTGACGGCACTGGCCTGGGCCTGTGGAATGCTGAGTTCCCTTTGAGACTCTGGATAAGATTGTGTTCTCCTAATAGCTTTGTTGAAGGGCAAAGCAAGGGGGAAAAATGCCATGTGGTTCCTAAGAAGTTAAAGAATATTAAAACTTGGTGAGATGAGGTCAGCTGAGTAAGTTTGTCTGCTGCCATTAGCAGGGATAAACACCTGAAACTCAAAATAATAATTTTTGACCGGGAATAAGGGTTCATTCAGGGGCTTTGCAAGGTCTCTGGGTGATGGACCAGTGCCTGGGGTGCTTGGAGTAGAGGCAGGTCAGCAACCTTCCCCAGGGACCACTGCAGTGCCTTGGCTTGTTCCTGGAGACTCTGGTGTGCAGACTCGCATCTTCTACCACGGGGTGGCACCAGCAGCTCAGCCTGGTGTGACAGCAGGACACAGTGACTTGGGAGCCAAGGGCCCAGGAGAAGCTCCACTGAGACCCCCTGCTCAGGGGTGGCGGTTGCTGGTGGCTCCCCTCTGCCCCACTCCCCTTCAGCTGCAGCTCTTCCCTCAGACATCTTTATAGCCTCACAGACTGGGTTGAAATGAGTAATCCAGGGAGGTGAGAGACTCTCAGGCAGCAGGATGTATCCCACAGGTTCACTACTGTCACTTAGATGCCATTTCTCACACTGAGAATGAAGACAGGTAACACTTCAGGGCACCATCCTCAGCTGTGCTCTCTACTCTTTGCACCTCCCACCCCCTGTTACTGTACCTTCTCCTGATGTCTCATTTATTCTTTTTGTTTCTTGCTTTTTACCAGTCACTCAGGTTTTTTCTTCCTTTCCTGCCACATTCCCACTGCATCCTCTCCCCCACGGATTTGCCTCCCTCTCCCAGTGAAGTAGCTGCTTGAAAACATAGCTTGTGCCCCTTCAGTTGTTTTTAACTGTGAGATAATAAATACATGTGAGCTAAACCCAGAATGGATATGCCAAGGAGACTTGGCTGTGAAGATGCAGGATGTGGGTTTTCCCTCCGGAGGGTGAACACAGAATCACAGAATCATAGAACAATTTAGGTTGGAAAAGACCTCTAAGACTGAGTTCAACCCCTAACCCATGTCCCCAAGTGCCATATCTATATGGCTTTTAAATCCCCCCAAGTATGGTGATTTCCAGTGCCTGAAACATGTGTTGGGTACATCCAGGGGACATGCCATGCTGCCACAGGAAGCTGCACCTCTGGATGCAGTGTTGCTTCCTTGCTCTCTCACAGGTGAACATCACGCTGCTGGACATCAATGACAACTATCCCACCTGGAAAGATGAGCCATACTTCATTAACCTGGTGGAAATGACACCCCCCAACACAGACGTCACCACGGTACGTATGAGGGAAGGTGTCTACTACTCTAAAAGCCTGTTATGTTCACCTGATGAGTTTGTCACCCGCTTGGCTGGAGCAGGAGTCACCTCCAAACTGGTGTCACGTCCAAACCTGTGTCACCTTCAGTCCAACACCATCTTGGAGAATTGCATTGAAAGCTTACTCCTGATCCCCCCACTGCTGCCCATCCCTTGTGTTTCTCGTCCCTGCTGTGATATTTTTTTCCTTTCCAAATTGGGTGGATTTTGGCCAAATTCTCCTTTTCTTAGCCTCTCCTGCGACCTCCTTCAAGGACCTCTCTGAAAGATTTTGATTTACAGCCTTTCAAGTCCCTCTGGTGAAATAAAAGAGAAGGAGAGGGGGAGGCTACTCCATCATGCCGAGAGAAAAATGACGGGCATGAAACAGAAAATAGATGAGGGAAAAGTGAAGAGAATCCACAAAATCATATAAGGAGGAAGGCAGCAAAAAAAATAGTCTTTTTTTTTTCTGTGAGGAAGAAAGGTCTGGCAGCACTGACTGGGCCAGAGCACAGTGGTTTTCTCTCCTCCACACAGCACTAGCCCTGCTGCTCGGTGCCAGCTTGAAGTCATCTTGCCTATGACATCCCAGTTAGTTGCTGGGAAAATAATTATTGTGTCACCAGTCCGATGTAAATTCAGCTGCAGGACAAGCAGCAGGAGCTGGGGAAGTTATGAGTGCAGTGAAATTGGGGATTTTTTAATGTAAATGCCCCCTGTAATTAAAAACGTCACAGGGAGAACAATAAAGCACAAAATGTCTGGTGTGGAGGAGAACTCCACTAAGGAATTATTTCCAGCATTCCTGATGAGACAGCACAAGTTCCTCAGCATGCCTCTTTGTCCCGTTTGTTTTATTTTTCTGAAGGCTCTTTGTTTTTATCTGGTTTTATTTAAAAAGGAGGAAAACGAGTTTGATCGCTGCATGCTCATGTCTCTCTTGCCATGCCATTACCTACTGGGCTCTCAGGCCAGTTTTGGGGAGATTTAACACCACAGCAGAGGTCCCGAGGGTACAAAATCTCTGCAAATATCATGAAAATATACAGCTGGATGGAGGAAGGAGAGCTTGCTGCTGCTGGTGCAAGGAAGCCTCTCACATGGGCTCAGCCGTGTTGATGGACACTGGCGAATCTACATGGGAGCTCACCCACCACTCTGCTTTAATTTTTGGCTGTGTCTCTGTGGCAGGTGGTAGCTGTGGACCCAGACCTGGGGGAAAATGGCACAGTGGTGTACAGCATCCGACCCCCCAACAAGTTCTACAGCATCAACAGCACCACAGGCAAGATCCGCACCACTGGTGTGCTGCTGGACCGGGAGAACCCCAATGCCCAGGAGGCCGAGCTCATGCGGAAGATTGTGGTCTCTGTCACAGACTGTAAGCTCCACGTCCATCCCATAATGGTCTCTTCTGACCCTCTGCTCTCCCTCACAGATTGTTTACACGTGCTGTTGAATTTTCCAGCCTGATTTTGCCTTTATAACAAAGCCTCATTTTTCCCCTGTTTTGAGCATAAGTGGCAAAGATGTATTTGAGGTAAAAAAATGAGAGTGTGTTAAAACCTGCTGTTAAAACAAACCAGAAACCTTCAAAATGTGAGCATAGTCACTTATGTAGCAGCCTTGACAATGAGCCTGAGAGGCTGGAGCTCTCCGTCCCCTCAGCCTGGCTCCATCAGTATCTGGGAAAGTCAACTGGACAGGTGAGGGGAAAAGAGCTAATGTATTTTTCTCCAAAAATAGTACATTAGGGAAACTTTCCTTAGGAAAAAAGATAAAGATCTGAAGATAATTTTCTGTTTTCAGATAGTAGTAGGACAAAGGGGGAAGGTTTTAAACTGAAAGAGGAGAGATTTAGATTAGATGTTAGGAGGAAATTCTTTACTCAGAGGGGGGTGGAACAAGTTGCCCAGAGGAGCTGTGGCTGCTCCATCCCTGGAAGTGTTCAAGGCCAGACTGGATGGGGCTCTGAGCAACCTGTTCTAGTGGAAGGTGTCCCTGCCCATGGCAGGGGGTTGGAACTAGATGGTCTTGAAGGCCCCTTCCAACCCAGGACATTCTATGATTCTATCCATGACCAATCACCCATGACAATTCAGGGGCAACCCTATCCTGCTCTACTGTCTGCATAGAGAGTGAGGGCTCCTTTTTAGGGGAAAGGGATGAAAACAGCTTGAATGTTAACCTTGAGACCCCACCATTGACTTCTGCAGGTGGGAGGCCACCCCTGAGAGCTACCAGCAGTGCCACAGTTTTTGTCAACCTGCTGGACCTGAATGACAATGACCCCACTTTCCAAAACCTGCCCTTTGTTGCTGAGATCTCTGAGGGTCTTCCCGCAGGCTCCTCTGTCTTCCAGGTGAGTGTGTTCCATTGCTGCCATGACCTGTGCTGGGAGCTGCTGCAATCACTGCCATTGCTTCTGGAAAGCAGGCTAGCAATACATCCTTTCCATCTTCTCCATTCTCTTCGTCTCCTTCATCTTCTCCATCCTCTAGCAGTGCAACTGGGAGGATGCAGTAGAGGTTGTGCATCCCGCCCCATGTGCTTTGGAGATGATTCGGCTCCCCCATGCTCACCTTTTCCTTCTGCTTTTCCCACCAGGTAGTGGCCATCGACCTGGACGAGGGTCCGAATGGGCAGGTGACATATCGCATGCAAGTGGGGATGCCCCGCATGGATTTTGTCATCAACAGCACCAGTGGCCTTGTCACCTCCACCATTGTGCTGGACAGGGAGACGATTGCTGAGTACTACCTGCGGGTGGTGGCCAGTGACGCTGGCACGCCCTCCAGGAGCTCCACCAGCACGCTGACTGTCAAAGGTGAGTGCACCAAGACCCCTCCAAGACATGTCCAGATGCAGAGGCCACTCTGGTCCCAAAAATCAGTGACAAGGACACATCACTGAAGGAAATATGGTTTATATAGGAGACACTCTGAAGAATCAGATGGATATATGATCTGAAAACAGAATCATGTCTGGGTTTGTGTACGACAGGATATAGGGAGGGCAGCCCATCACAGTGCCATCCCTACAGGCTTCATGTCTGCTATTAGCATAGTGCAGAGATAGGGAAAACATGGTGTTTCTGGCAGGGCCCCCAAATTCTCTATCATTTTTAATCCATTCCTCATCTCCAGTGTTTCTTTTTCTTTCGGCCTGCCTTTTGCTTCAGCATGTGATTCCCATCAGCTGCATGCCTGGACAGCCCACGCAACCCCTATTCAGAGCTGGACCCTTATTGGCTGTCTTTAATTTAATGCATTGCTATTTGCTGGCTTCATGCAGCCCTAGGGCTAAGGATAAGTATCATCTGGAAATAAATTGACCCTGGATCATTCTTGGACCTGCATTTGGAAAAGAAGTTCCTGGTCCTGTACTTCTGGAGCTCTCTGCCATACACCAGGAAATACTGAGCTTATATTTAAGCCCCAGATTTTCCTTCAAATGAGGATGGAAGCCGGTTTGGTGCAAATAGTAACTTGAATTACAGTGATGTAAGGATTTTTGGATTTGAGGAGAGTGATCTGTATGTGTCAGAGGCAACCAAATACAGCCTGAAGCTTGAGGACCAGTCCTTACAGCCACTTGATATGCACCCCCAGTGCACAAATGGTAGGGACAGTCGGGCAGAGCATTCCCTGGGATGCTCAGAGGCAGGAGGCTTGGGAGTCCAGCAGACATCAACCTGACATCTGCAGGAGGGGCATCCCGGGGGGGAGGGCACTCAGCTCTGCTCCTCTTTTTCAGTTCTGGACGTGAACGACGAGAACCCAACATTCTTCCCAGCTATCTACAACGTGTCGCTGCCCGAAGATGTGCCCCGGGATTTCAAAGTGGTCCGGCTCAACTGCACAGATGCTGATATTGGGCTGAACGCTGAGCTAAGCTACTTCATCACAGGTGTGAACTGCATGCACAACAGGAGCTTTGGTTGCAGAAAGGCACAGGCTGCCCCAGACCTTGGCCAGGGTGTTCTGCACTTCAGTGCTGCCTTTTCCAGCCCCTTCAAACCTTGTCCAGCATCGCCCTCTGCTGAACAGCCCCGCTTGGCTCCCTACCGTGCTGACCATTCCACTGTGCCCTGCCTGGAGGGAACCGCAGGCCCCCAACTTCCCTGGGATGCAGCCAGGAAAAGCATGAGGATGGGCAGAACACAGCTGGGGAGCAAGGGCTGGGGTGGCATTCATGTGTGTTTATGGCTGGAAGGCAGGAATGGGATTTTAGGGCATTTTGTAGCTCTGGGCACAGGTGGGGTGGGGTGAGCAAAGGGCAGGTGGGCTGTGATGTCACCAGGGCAGCGCCCAGCTTGCACCACAGCTGCAGCGCCTGCAGCAGGAAGCTGGGGAACCCCCGACCACACTTTGACTTGCAAACTGCAGATGTGGCATTGAGCCCTCAGGGAGAGGTTAAAAACAGAAGTGTCACCGGAGAGTCACTTTTCTCACAATAGAGGCTGGTGGCTCATGTCACAGTCCCTCCAGCCTCCCACACAGGTGAAACAGTGTGTGTTGTCCCACAGGTACCACAGCTCACATGCAAAGTTAACCCAGTTTGATTCCAAAGCATCCAGGAAATGATCTGGCTCTTATATGATTCAGCTTTTCCTATGGCCATCCTGCACTGTGTGGCTGGCACGGCATTTGTTGAGGCAGAGGGAAGGTGTTTTGCCCACTTTAGCTGCAGAAAAGCTTTGCCATGGCTGGGCTGCCCCTGTGCCCAGGCTGCAGAATCCAAGGAAATGGCCTTAAGTTGCACCAGGGGAAGTTTACATCAGATATTAGGAAAGATTTCTTCACTGACAGGGTCGTCAAGCATTGGAACAGACTGTCCAGGGAAGTGGTGTAGTCATCATCCCTGGAGATGTTCAAGGCCAGGTTGGATGCGGCTCCAAACAACCTGGTCTGGCAGAAGGTATCCCTGCCCATGGCAGGGGTTGGAGTGAGATGCACTTCAAGGCCCCTCCCAGCTCAAAGCATTCCAGGATTCTCTGGTTCTATGGTCTATATCCTTTTCTGCAGGTGGGAACCACGATGGCAAATTCAGCGTCGGCTACAGGGATGGGGTGGTGAGGACAGTCGTGAGTCTGGACAGGGAGACTGTGGCATCATACACACTGATCCTGGAGGCCATCGGTAAGGATTTCCCACTGTTCCCTTGGCACCAGTGCCACACAGCCACATGGGGTGGCTGTGCAGGTGTCAAGCTGCCTCGAAGGTGTGTCAGAGAGGCAGCAACCTCCCAGGCACTCTATAAACCAGAGCTTGTGCTTGGTGTTAGCATTTCACAACCCACGTGAATTAATATGTCCTAGTTCCACCATGACTTTTGTACATAGCATATTCACCTCTCAGGTTTGCCTAGCCCCAGGGTTTTCCCTTTCCTCTGGGGAAGACAAGGAGCCCCCTTTCTTAAGAGGCTCCATAGTGTCCAGGGCAGTCCTTCACCCAAAAATGTCAGCACCACAGCATCGTTCCCCTAATGCCATTGGCTCTGTGGCTGTCAATTAACTCTGAGCCACCTGGCACGGGCAGAGGTCCTGTGTGCCAAACACAGCTTGGCTGTCATCCCCAGAGCTTTATAATGATGTGCCTGTTTACAGACGACTTGGATGTCCCTTTTGAAAGGAGAAATAAGTGGCCTGGTCAGAAATCTTGGGGGCACAGCATTGCAGATTACCATGGGGCCTGCAACAGGGATACTGTACTGGCTGGGCACTCAGGACCAGATCCCAAGGGGTAAAGGGTCCATTCTGCCCCTCCAGTGGCTATCAGGCTTCCTTTGTTTTCCCAGGAACCAGATCCCACAGGCTCCAGTTGGGTAGCTTTAGTGCTCACCACATCAGACGTGTTGAAAAAACCAAACCCAACTGATGCTTCCCAGTGCCTCATCCTTCCTGGCAAATCTGAGCCATGCTGCCATGTCCTTTTCTACTGAACATCAACCTGTACTGGTGCTCTTTGGCTGTGATCTGAACTGCAGCTATGGAAAGCTCATCAGACCCCTACCTGTCTTTATCTCCCAAATCTCTGGCCTCCAACAGTCCCTTCCAGCACACATCACTTAGTCCATGAAATTGCAAACTCGGTCTAATGGCCAGTTGCATTTCCAGCCTTGCCGGGCTCCATGGCAGAGCTTAGGGGTTGTTTGGCTTTTCCTTTTTCTTTCAGGATAGGATGGAAAAATAACCACCTGTGGTTCAATGTGGGATGTGGGAGCTGCAGAAAAGAGGAAGGATTTTAGTTTAGACATTTTGATCCTGTTATTTCAGCAGCAGAGGGCTGAGCACCACCTGTGCAGGGAGGAGATGGAGGTGACCAAACCTCCCCTTGCCTTTCTCTCCTGTACAGACAACGGTCCCACCGGGAACCGGCGCACTGGCACTGCCACCGTGTATGTGACGGTCCTGGATGTCAATGACAACCGACCCATCTTCCTTCAGAGCAGCTATGAAGTCAGTGTCCCTGAAGACATCCCAGCTGCCAGCAGCATAGTACAGGTATGTGGCTCTCTTCCACCAGGATCCTTGGATGGGAGGAGAGGGTTAGAGGGTCCCCCACTAACTGCTCCCTAGCACTGCCACTGTTTGCTGCAGGAGGTCCACCAGAGCAGAGATCTCCATCAGTGGTCTGTTCGCCTGGGGCAGGGTGAGATGTCTTCTTGCTCATGAGCTCCTCTGCTCTCCCTGGCTGTGAGCACTGGGGAGAAGACAGCAAAGAACAAGGGAAAATTAAGAAATTCACCCCATTTCTGCAGGGGGAGAAAGGAGAAAAGGCACACCCTATGCTGGTGAGGCCACTTTAGCTGTGTCCCTGCTTTCTCCCTCCTCCCAAAGTGGACATCTCAAGGGGATGGGAGAAGAGTGCCTGTAAAGAGATGCTCGGAGTGGCAACGAGGAAAGGAGGGAGAAAAGCATTTGGACTTTTCTTTCATTTTTGTTCCTCTTTGAGGGAGCGGTGGGCAGAGCTGAATGGCTCAGTGAGCACCAAATGAATGCAGGCATTCACACGGCCTCCGAGGCCTTCCAGCATCCCTTCAAACCCAGGGCTCTTCTGGAGCAGGCACCAAAGGCTCTTTGCAGAGAGCCCTGGGAAGGCTCCTTCTGCCTTGAATACCTCTCCCAGCACAGGGAAAGGGGCAGCTTTGTCCCTGACTGTGGTGGGCAGGATGAGTCACCCAGAGAGAAGAAAGGATCCTTTCGCCTCTTGCAACAAAGGTTTGCTGGGAGCTGTAGGTTGTGCTCGGGGCAGCTGGCCCCCAAGTGTGAGTCCTGTGGCTCCTCATCACCTGTTGTGCTGTGGCATGGTGTATGTGATGTCTCTGGGTCAGGCAGCTGCCTGCAATCCCAGGGTGGAGGTGTGCAGGAAGAGAAAAGCCTGCATGGGACTCCTAAAACTGAACCGGTTTGGAAGGTCAAAAGAGCGGAGGCAACTCAAGTCTGACTGACATCAAAATGCTTTTTCTTAGAACCAGCTTTCCAAAAGAGGGGGCTGCCCTTGGAAGTCTGTGGAATAGGAGAGGAGGTATTTGGGGGAAGTTTGTTTTCCACAGAACATCAGAGGAAAATGGAAATGAGCAATCACCTGGCTTCAATTCAATTTAATTTACACATTTAGTGCGAACCAGTTGTACAGAAGGTCTCTCCTTTCAAATGCATCCCCACATCCCAATGCAACAGGAGAGTTTCTGAATGTTTCCCCATCCCTTTCTCCCAAAGTCCAGGGCCAGAGAG
>NW_008662837.1:24113-45175 GCF_000695815.1 Acanthisitta chloris
CTGACACAGAGCTGCACCCCACAGGGGTCTGAAACCATGTGAAACCCAGACAGATGAGGTGTAGTGCTCACCACAGGCATGGAGATTTCATCCAAAGAGGTGAACTCAGTGGATAAACACAGGGTGGGAAGAATTAAATCACTTTTTCGTGATGATTCCTCTAAACATGGGTTTCACTTCTGGCTGTCGTACCCTTTCCCAGCAGAAATGAGCAGCTCAGCTTTGCGCAGCGTCTTTCCAAGCCAGGAGCATCTGTGAGCCTCAAAAGGCCCGTTTAATGCATTTATCAGTGTATTTACCTGCTCCTGCTACTTGTTTATGGAAGCAGGTTTCCAGCAGACAGCTGTGCCCTGCATCCTTCCAAGCCTCAACCACAGCAACCCGTGACTCATTGCATGGGGAGTGGGGAGACAGGGACCAGCTAGCACACAGGGGGCATGAGCTTCCCTCCACCTGCTCAGGAGCACAGTTTGGGGGGTGATCTTGCCTGAGGATTGATTTTTGTGGAGCAGGTTTGCCCCAGGACGACTCTCTATAGACAGCCAGGTTGCTCCACTCTCTTCCAGGCTATTTGTTCAGGTGCAGCACAACTTGCGTGATGTTTTCCAAAAGAAATGAAGCACCAGTATTTTTTGGACTGCCTGGTGATAGCTGCAGGTGGGTGCAGTTTGGATGCTTCCACCTTTCCTGCCAGTAAACAGTAACTTGGAAAGCATTTGGGAAGCTGAAATTGCAAAATCTCCTATCGCAGAAAGACATGGCTGAGAAATGAGCTGCTCAAAGGGGCTCTGCTGGAATGCTCAGGATAGCAGGGGATGCTTGAGGAGGGCACTGAGCCTGAACCAAAAGCTTGAGAGAGAATAGCAGAGCAGGGTCACATTTTGGTGGACTCCATGATGTCCCAGTCCTGGCAGGTGGGGAAGATCCTGGAACAGGCGAGCTGGCTCTGAGCCACCGGCTGGCTCCTCCTGAAGCTGTTGATGGAGCGCCGCAGGGAGCCCAGGCGCTTCCAGAGCCTCAGCTGGGGCTCACTGGCATCCACTGGGTGATGGGGCATGCACTCGTGGGGCCCAGAGAGGGACTGGTCCAGCGCTGCTGGCTTGCAGAGGGTGACAAAGATGAGGAAAGTTGCCACGAGGAGGAAGATGCAGATAAGCGAGATGATGACAGGTAGTGGCTCTGTCATCTCGGGGGATGCAGTGCTGCCTGGGGCCAGCTGAGTGGTTGAAACCAGAAGCCCAAGGAGAGGTGGGGTGGGAGAGGTCCCGTTACCAGCATCCTCTGTGCTCATCTTCTCTGCAGTGCACCAGGTGATACAGAGAATTGATACAGGTGTTTACCACCTAGAAGCTGAACAGACAGCCACCCTCTGCCTAAACTGGTGGATTTTTGTCATGCCTTGATGTCCAAGATTCTCCCAGCCATGTTTTCTGTGACACAGGGAGACAGGAGGCATCCATCTGCTTTGCCAGAAGGCAAAGTGCAGAGGTGGGATTTATACCTGCAAAAGTATTGCCCTGAACTGAAGTGCAAAACCACCTGGCAAAGAAATCCATCACGGGTGGTGCTATGTACACATGGTACCATGGCCCCTGAGGGACAACACACGTGTTGCAGGAAGATTTTCTGGAAGAGATAAATATCCATGCACTAAAGCAGGTCCCTGCAAGTTGCTGGGGTTTGTTTCTTCTCTATTCCCCAGAAGTAAGGGTTTGTTGAATTGGTTGTCTTTTGGGGTTTTTTGATTATTCCAAGGAAACTGGATAGTCGTTTGAGCCTGTGCCCTGGTAAGTCCCCACTGAGCTATGGTATTGCACTAGCATTGCCTTTGGTTATTTGCAGGGGAGAAGTGTAACACCCTCACCCTGCTCGTGCCTAAAATCCTCTTGCGTCAGGCATTTTGCTGACCTGATTCCAGGTTCAGGCATGTCACAGGTTTCTCAGCCAATTCTGCAGAGTGATGTAAACCAGCTTCCCAAAGCCTCATGAGTGAGAGCTCTTACCTAACACTTGATGGTAATTGTCCTCTCCTTTTCCTGGCAGGTATATCCTCCCAAGAGCAGTTTGCACCCATTTTTTTTGCTCCCACGCACCCTCTAGCCCCAGACAGGCTGTTGGAGATGAGGGCAGGGGAAATCTTGCTGTGCCAACCCTCTGCCGTGCCCTTGGTGCTCCAGCCTGTATGCTGGAGGCAAAGCTTTATTAGACTGACTTTCCTACAGATATGTATGAGGTAGAAGAGGGATGGAGAGATGTTTGACAGGTCTGTGCTTGGAAAATGAGAAATTCAAAAATAAATGGATCAGTGTCTGAGAACACTTTAGCTCAGGTGAATCGCTGTATTGCAAGTGGGCTCAGGGACTGGGGCTCTTGTCACCTCCTCCAAAGTGGTGTTTTCACCTCTCTTCACCTCAAAGGTATTTCTTTATCATGCAGTCTCTCCTTGCCTGGCTCAGCCCCTTCCCCTCAGCTTTGGGAGCAGAGCAGCCTTCCCAAGGACCTACCACTCCACGGACAGGCTGCTCCTCTGTGCAGCCCGGGCATGGAAAACCAGCAGGCAGGGCTGCAGCATATCCACACCCAGGGCCGCCTGAATCAAGGTTTCCACGGCTACCTTAATGCTGGCATTTACTGACTGCACTGAGGTGTGAGCAATTCCTTCAGGCTGTTTTTGGCTCCCTTGGTGGTGGCTGCAGACTTTGTCTTTTTAATTTACTTGACAGTGTTCAGTGGAAACCTATCAGGAGGGATCACAGTGATGTTTTCCCAGGCTTTTTCAGCCATGCCACTCCTCCTGTCTTCCTCTTGCTTCCCATCTAGCCTGTCCTCATGCCCAGCTCAGCTGGCAGAACTGCAGGTGCAGTGAAGGTCTGGGCTTCCCACCCAAGCCCCACTTTGTCAACCCTGGTGGGTTAATAAGAAGTTTGCCCATCCTAGAAATCCCCCTCAGAAGGGTCATCTTTGCCTGATAGCTCTAAACATGGCATGTCTCCAGGAGCGCTCGGGACCCAGCACTGGGCACAAGGCAGCTGAGGATCAGAGGGAAAGAAGAGAAATTGCTAAAGGTAAAGTGCCTCTGAGGAAACAAAGAAGGAATGATTCTTGTGCATGAGCAGCAGAGAGGGTTATTCTGCCCAGCACCAGGCACTGCTCCCTGTCCTGGCCCAGCTGCCTAGTTTGGCAGTTTTTCATATGCTCTCACTCCCTTTCCTCAAAGTCCTGCAAAGAAAAGGCTGCTTTCAGGCACTGCTTGTAACAGCTCCGATGAAAAGCAGCTCTCATTCCTCTCCCTGTCTTGCTTAGCAACACTTTCCTGAAGCTCTCCAGCTTTTCCCAAAGCACTAAGTCCTTCCACCCACTTGTAGGAGGAGGTAATACTGGAGGGTAGCAAACACCCTGCTTCCCGACCCGGACGCTTGGGTACCAAAAGGAGGGCTGTGAGTGATGCTGTCACCCATCACCCTCACTGTTAAGCAACATCTCTGTATCCACAGGAATTTCCTCCTTTCCCATCACCGGGACAGATAAAGCAATGAACAGAGAAGGGAGGAGGGATGCCTGACCTCACACCGACCCACATTTCCCCCCATTTGCAGCCCTTTCCCAGCCCTTTCCCTGCAGGGCTGAGGGCAGCCACTCTGCAGCTGGGGGTCTGTCTCTCACCCCTCAGGGTGAGCCTGAGTGGCTGGAAGTGGGTTTGCTGCAGGGGTTAGGGCTCCCTACCTCTCACCAGCTGGCTGAGCCCGGGCTGTGCCTCCTGTGCGCCTGCCTTGCTGCCTCTCCCACCACGCTCTGACAGCTGCCAGCCCCCTTCTCCCTTTTGGGAGGGTGGGAGAGAGATGACAGCTGGGCTGGGCACAGCCTGAGCGTGCAAAGCCAAGGGGGCCCTGAGCCCCTCCCCAGGCTTTGCCAGTGCCATGGTGCCCCAAACTGTGTCCTGCTGGAGTGAGAGGTTGAGGCCCCTGGGATGTTTCCTCAGGCTTTGTCCCTGCGGGAAGGCTGAATGGTACAGTTGTGGGCTGAGCCGATGCTGGAGAAGGGGTGGCGGGCTGCCCTCCACATGCCTGCTCTCCATTTTCCCAGCAGCTCTACTTTTTACCATTCTTTTATTCCATCACCCCATACCCCCACCATGCTCCTTTTCTGACACCTTTCCAGTAGCTGGGGGTGTTTGAATGAGGGCTGTGAAAGGCTGGCTCTGCCTGCAGCCTAATCTCCAGCAGAGGGATAAAGCAGACTGGAGGCACTGGCACTCAGCTGCACATGATGCCTTCCACCTGCAGCAGAAAGAGCTTTTTTCCCCGGGCTTGCACTTCAGCAGCACTGTTTTCCCAAGTTTGGGACAGTCTGTCAAAAGTGTCATCTCTCCTTTGGGACCTCAGTGGGTCAAACCAGCAGCAGCCAAGCTTTTTCCAGGCTGCAGGCTGGCAAGTAAATGCATTGCTTTAATGCAAACACCTGGGCTGACCCATCTCACCTGGTCTACGTGCCAGAGCTGCGTGCAGAAAACGCTTGGGGTGAGCTGGGAAGACGATGGCTCACAGAGTGTTTGTGGGGTGCAGTTGGCCCATCCTGATATACATTCCCCTGGGCACAGCAGGGCAGGGAATGTCACAAAAAGCTGCGAAGGTTTGCCTCCCATCCCTTTGGTTTTCCTCCTCTGGCTGCATGATAGCTTTTCCCAGAAGGGAGCCAGTGCTTTGCCAAGGCAGATGGTCTGCCTGGGCATCGCTTGCCTGCTGCTGTGGGGCCTGTGCATCCTACAGGAGAGGAGACAGCCACTGGGCTGCCCAGAAACAGCCTCAGGGAGCCCTGAGCGTGGAAGGGCTGGTTTGGGATGGAGACCTCCCCACTGTCAAAGGAAGGTGCTTGGGTCCTTGATGGAACACAAAATAAGTGACAAGCAAGATGTCCCCTGGTCTGGGACAGAGATAAACAGTGGGTGTGGCACAGGGAGGAGAAATCCACATAGTTTGCAAGTGCAGAGGTCAGTATTTTCCAAGGTTTCTGCTGACACAAGCTGATTTGATGGAAGGGAGCAAGAGCAGTTCAAGGCATCTCGAAACTGTTTCAGAAGAGCTTCACTGACTCCTGCGTGTGTTGTGTGGGGCTGGGGGTGAAAGCCCTCACTGTTCCCACTGCTCATGCATCTTTTGCAGCACCTCCTCTTTCCAGTGCAAGTCTGGATGTAAACCCCCACCTGCCTGGGAAGAGGAAACCGCTGGGTAATATTGTAGGGAGAAGATGCGGCAGAAGCTGCCTTGCAGAGGGAAGCAGGCAGAGAATAAAGGCTAAGGCATTCCCTGCATCCTTGCCCTGGTGATTTGCAAGCAGCTACACTGTGGTCGAACTTTGGATGCTTTGTGGGAAGTGGTTTTTGCAGAGAGAAGTGCAGTGGCTCAGAGCCAGCTGGGTTGGGAGCCCTGGCCCTGCTGTACACTGCCAGGTCCTGCCTCCCAGCTGCTGGGGCTAGCTGCTGGGGGGGGTTTAGGGAAAGCACTGCAGTCTTGTTCAGTGACACCAGAGGGGACCCGTGCCTTGGGTTTCCCGGGGCAGACAGCTTATTTGGCACATGCCTGGACTGTACAGTGCATCTTAGTGAAGGCGTGTTCCCACCCACTGCTCAGGGCCTCAGGAGGACTCAACCCAGTGTTCAAAGCACCAGCATGCTCTACGCTGGTTGCATTCACATTTTTTTGGGTAATTTTTACATATGCTGCTGCTTGGGTGACTCACCAGGATGCTGTGGGCTGTGTGCCGACAGACATGGGAGCAGCTCTCCTTGCCCAGTTCAAATCATCCCAGAAAGGCTCCATTCCTGACAGCATTGCCAGTGAGACAAAGGTTGTTGTGCAGGGCAGGATCAATGAAGGTACCTCCACCAGCACAGAGACCTGCAAGCTTCGTGGCACGGTCTTCAGGCTCAACTCCCACCTCAATCCATCCAACAGCTAACCTGGCAGCCAAGGGCTCCCACTGTCCCTTCTGTGTAGTGATGAGGGGAGAGTAACTTATTTTGCTCTGCAGTTGGTAAGCTCTCAGGCTCAGGCGCAGGATGTCCAGCCTCGGCAGGGTGAGGGGACTGGTCATAGTCTGGGATTGTTTGCTCTTCATCTTCACTGCTTTTCTTTTCTCATGAAGGTGAAAGCCACAGATGCAGATGAAGGCATTAATGGGAGAGTGTGGTACAGGATTGTCAAGGGTAAGTCCAGGTGCCCCCTTCAAGCACTGGTGGGTTTGTACCAAACTCTGGCCAGCAACACACACAGCCTCAGGAGGTTAGAGAGTTTGACTCCTCTGTCAGTTGAAAGTCATTCCCTCTTGTCCTCTCACTCCAGGCCCTTGTCCAAAGTCCCTCCCCAGCTCTCTTAGAGCCCTTTTAAGCCCTGGGATGGGCTCTAAGGTCTCCCCAGAGCCTTCTCTTCTCCAGGCTGAACAACCCCAACTCTCTCAGCCTGTCTCCTTATCAGAGGTGCTCCAGACCTTGGCGCGTGTCTGTGGCCTCCTCTGGACCCACTCCAACAGGTCCACATCCTTCTGGTTTGATGAGATTCTGTAGCTCCTCCTGGCTTGACCCAAGGGCCAAACCTGATGACTATTCCTCCAAAATAGTCCTCTGGGGAAGGCTCAGTGTGTCACCAGGACAGATGTGGAAGCAGTGACCAACATCCCTCTGGCTTTTCCCCCCCACCAGGAAATGAGCACAACCACTTTCGCATCAATCCCAGCACTGGGCTGGTGATGAGAGGTGTGCGGCCCCTGGACAGGGAGCAAAACTCCTCTCACATCCTGGAGGTGGAGGCCTACAACACAGAGCATGGGCCCATGAGGAGCTCCGTGCGGGTAAGGACCTCATGGCTACTGAGGGGTGGACAGCAGAGAAGTTCGTGCAAAATATTTGGGATGCTTTGTCCTTTCCAGCTCTTGCAGTCATGCAGGAAATTAGAAAGATCTGAAATGAAAATGCTGACGTAAAGTCTCCGGGGGCTGCCTGTGGGTGGAGAATATCTTGTTGGGGTTTTTTGGTTGTTGTTTTTAATTTTTTCCTGTGACATTTCGGTGCGATGAGGCTCCTAAGTGATGCAGCAGGCACTGTCAGAGGGAGTCCCGCTCATCCAGCAAGACATTGCTGTGCTGTCAGGAGGAAAAGCCTGTTGAAACCTGTGTCTCCCGGCCAGGCATCTCTTTAAATAATCCAGGACCCAGTGGTGCTAATCTTTAGCCATGACACACCAGCTTCCCATGGTTCCCACAAACCCAGCCCTCTTCTTCCATCTATTTTTAGACCAGTGGTGGGGTGGGCTCTGACCAAGCATGACATGCCCACAGCACCAGTAGCAAGCAGAAAATCAGGAGGAGAAAAGATGCTCCCTGGGGAAACAGCAGCTCAACCCACTGAACTCTGAGTGAAATTTCCCACTGAGTCGCCAGCATTCCTACATTGTGAAGGTCTCCAGGTTGTGAGCAGGGGATCCCAAAGCATGGAGGAATTAGTGTACCCAGTGTACCTCCCTCCCACCAAGGAATGACTGAGTCACTCCAACCACAGGGCTTGTTTAAATCTGTGATGCTAAACCATTTGTGCTCACTCCATCAAGTGGTGTTTGTAGAAGAGATAATCACAGAATCCTAGAATGGTTTGGATTGGAAGGAACCTTAGAGTTCACCTAGTTCAAAACCCCTGCCATGGTCAGGAACACCTTCCACTAGCCCAGCTTGCTCCAAGCCCCATCCAGCCTGGCCTTGAACATCCTGAAATGTTTCTCCATGGGCACTGTGAAGGATATATTTCCCCTCACCAGTGTAGCAGCTGGTGAGGGTTCACAAGCCTGCCTGGCTCACCTGTGGTTTCCTTGGGGGGTTCCACAGGTGATTGTCTATGTGGAGGATGTCAATGATGAGGTGCCAGTATTCACTCAGCGCCAGTACAGCCGCCTGGGGCTGCGGGAGACAGCGGGGATTGGGACTTCAGTGTTGGTGGTCCGAGCCACTGACCGAGACACAGGTAGGAAGGTGGAGGTGAGATACACCCAGGTTGGGCAAAGTGGTGGAATCAGCCATTGCACGGATCCTGACTTGGCTGGGTTGAAATCTACACATGGGATGGATGGGTTCTGTTCCATGGTGGGAGTCAGCATCAGTGGTGCCTGCCTCTTTGGGATGCTTGGTCCAGCTGGCACCATAGTTCCTGCTTCCTCCCCAGGGAATGGTGGTCTGGTCAACTACCAAATTGTCTCGGGCGCAGAAGGGAAGTTTGAGATTGATGAGAGCACAGGCCTCATCACAACGATAGACTACCTGGACTACGAGACCAAAACCAGCTACTTGATGAATGTCTCTGCCACGGACCAAGCACCCCCCTACAACCAGGGCTTCTGCAGTGTGTATATCAGCCTGCTGAATGAGCTGGATGAGGCTGTAGAGTTCTCCAACAGCAGCTACGAGGCTGTGATCATGGAGAACATCCCCCTGGGCTCTGAGGTGCTCCGAGTCCAGGCTCGTTCCATCGACAATCTGAACCAGATCACCTATAAGTTTGACCCTAACACCAATGCCCAAGCACTCTCCCTCTTCAAAATCAACGGGGTCACTGTAAGTAGCCACCTCATGGTGCCTTCTGGCTTGGCTGTCCACTGTAAACTGTGGTGTTGGTGGCCAGCACAACTGTTGTTTGTCCTTGGCAGGGTGTGATCACAGTCAAAGGCCAGGTGGATCGAGAGAAAGGGGATTTCTACACCTTAACTGTGGTGGCTGATGATGGAGGACCAAAGACTGACTCTACAGCGGTGAGTAGCTTCTCCCCACTTCCCCACAATCTGCTGTCAACCTCAGGTAACCTCCCTCTTCCTGTGACATGGGACAGCATGTCCTAGCTGACTCCTCTGCTTTAGCCACCAGGGTCCGGAAACCCTGATTTGGGGAAAAACCTGCTAAGACAGTTTTGAAGGAGATAAATTTAGGGGCCTTGAAATACTTCATGGTGGTTTGTGTTTAAGAGGGTTATATTTGGCAGTTTCACAGGCAGCCAAGCAGGGAGGGATTTGCATTTCTCTGCCAGAGCAGGAGGCACACTGTGTGCATGGCCAGCCCATGGGTGCCAGTGGCTGCACTCCCCACACAGTGCCCTGCTCATCTGAACCTCTCCCAGGGCGAGAGGCAAATCTGCCAATCTTATCTAGAAAAAAACAAAGGGATGCATCAACAAAAGAGCCTCGCTGCAGAGGCGTACATGTGACACTGCTATGGTGGGATGCAGGGTTAACCCGCATCTCCTCATCCTTTACTAACTCCTTCTTCTTTGTGTTCTCTGTTTCCCTCTCTGCTCTCCTCCAACAGAAGGTAAGTATATCCATCATGCTGTCATCACCCTGGGGACCAGACTCCATCCCAAACTCCACATGCAGCAGCAAGGAGGGACTGGGGCAGAGGTCTCCAGCCCTGTCCCACCAGCCCCAGCCTCCATGGCCCTCCCCAGGACGTGGTGCGGCACCTGTGAGCCATCCTGCTGCTGGCAAGCAGAATCCTAGTGCCCTGATGGGGCTCCTGGGACAGCAGCTGCCGGATCCATCGCAGTGGCTGAATTAGCTCTCCCTGCTCCTGGCTCTCAGTTTTTAATTCAGCAGCAACAATAACCGAATTGCCCCAAGGCACACAACTCACTCCCCAGCTTCCTCCCGGGATGTTGTCACATTCCGACTGGCCGCACCTGGGGGCTCAGGGCACCCATAAATAAATCCCCGGGAACAGAAAGGCTCTTCCTCTCTCATTTCTGTTTTGCCTTGCAGTGCTTTGATTACAAACTCAATGAGAGCATTTCCTCTGGCTAATTGTGGCCAAAGTAGCCAGGTCCCATCCAAGCCTCTCGTGCCCATGTGCCTTTTCCCAAGAGGGAGCTCAGATCTCCTCTACACCCAGCTTGTCCTGGTTGAGTTAAATACACTCAGCTATGCCTTGTGTACCCGTTGTGCTTTAGAGCAAACTCTGCCTGACCCCAGTGCTATATGCATGGGTGAAATCACTATTTGTGAAAAACTTAGCAGGAAAGGGTCATCCTGCAGCAGCCTGAGCTGCTCCGTGCCCAGCTATTTGGAGGATTAAAAACAGAGGATGCTCCACAGAAAAATCCACCACTTGAGAGCTGCAGCAGCCTTGTGCTGTTTCTCTAGCCTCCAAGCATCCCTCCTCCTCTGCAGGCAGGGATGTAACTTCAGATCCTATACTCAAGTAGTGGCATCATTCCCACATAGGATGGATGGCACTCATGCTGTTGGCACCTTGGAGGGGTGCAGTGGGTTGAGTGTGTGTCAGGATGGCTGTTGATGCTGGGTGGGTGGGAGGTCAGCTCCTGTCCATGCCCCACCTGAGCCCTGTGTGATGCCCACAGGTGACCATCACAGTCCTGGACGAGAACGACAACAGCCCCCAGTTTGACATCACCTCTGACTCGTTTGTCAGTGTGCCTGAGGACATCGCCGTTGGCAAGCGGGTGGCACTGGTCCTGGCCCGCGATCCAGATGCAGGCAGCAATGGGCAGGTAGGGATACCTTCGGACAATGCTGTCAGGCATATGGTGTGATTCTTGGGGTAGTCCTGTGCAGGGCCAGGACTTGGACTTGATGATCCGTGTGGGTCCTTTCCAATTCAGAATATTCTACAGTTCTGTGAGACTGGCATGGAAGGCCTGGGGCTGTAGTAGTGTTTCACTGATGCAGAAATACCTCCACCAGTATCCTCCCAAGCCTTTCCCCTCTGTATCCTCGTGTGAGCAAACCCTGATCATTGATGCTAGCATTTTTTTGGGAGGTTTGTGCAGTGGATACCAGCACTTCTCAGCTGAGCTGTGCAGCAGGAGAGGAAAAACATTGTCCTTGGGCTGTCTGGGGTAAAGAGCTCTGCAGGACACATTTCAAAATGTGCCTGGCAATCTGAAAACCAGCTGTGGTCTCCCCCACCATGGAGCCGGGCAGCAAAGTCCTTGGCAGGCTGAGCAGGAAGCTCTCTGACATTTGCTGTTTTCATTACCATGCAGACAGGCGTTAATGAGGTCCTGTTACCCTTAACAAGAATTGCTGGCAGCATAGGAGTTGTGGATGCGACTGGGGCTGGCCAGGGGTGTTTACTTTGGGGTGGTTGCAATAATCCAGCACGTGTGGATCCCAGTACACTGGACCTTTTAAAAAGCTCTGAGTCTTTTTGAGGTGATGGCTGGGTTTATTTTTGTAGAGTTTCCTTTCTCTCCTTCCTCCTCACAGCATCACTTTGCCTGCCCTATTTTTCTTCCCCTGTGATGTTTCCAGGTGACTTTCTCCCTGACGTCAGGGAATATCGGCCAGGCTTTCGAGATCCGTACCACCAATGACACCTATGGAGAGGTGTTCGTGGCACGGCCACTGGACCGGGAGCTGGTGGATCACTACACCTTACGGGTCAGCACCAAACCACCCTGCTTATCTCCTCAGTCTTCTGGTTTGAGCACCCAGACTGCTTTCTTGGAACTATGAGCTTCAAAACAGCATATTTTTTGAAAATCCATCCCCAACTGCAGATCCAAGCATCAGATGGTGGCGTGCCCCCACGGAGGAAGGAGCACACTCTGCGAGTGAACATCCTCGATGTCAATGACAACCCTCCTGTCATCGAGAGCCCCTTCGGCTACAACGTGAGCGTGAGCGAGGTGAGCACCTGACCCTACTCCTCTCCTTCCATCCTCCCTTGGTGAGATCTGAGCATGAGACAAGTGGGGACAATGGAGTGTCCCTTGCAAACCTCACCTTGGCTCATTTAAGCTTTCGTGACCCCTTGCAAGCCTCATCTTTAGTCATTTAATTGTCAGTGGCCCCTTGCAAACCTCACCTTGGATGATTTAAGGGTTGGTGACCCCTTGCAAGCCCTAACTGGTGATGGACTCATAGTTTTGGGCTAGGAGAAAGCTCTGCAGGAAGCTTGAGCCCATGAGGCTGCAGGAACCAGTCAGAAGGAGAAGTGTCTACACACTGATGGAAATGCCGCCAAAGTGACACACGAGGCGGTGCGGTGCAGAACAGGAATGGCTTTCAGGAAGCTGCTTGGCAAGGGCTAGATAATTAAGCAATAAAACACAATCAGGCATGAGAAAAGACAACTTATTTCCTGACAGTTTAATTCCTGGGCTGGGGGTGGAGGAGGAATCCTCAATTTGGTGATGAAAAATGAAATATGAATAATAGCCAGTGCCACTTAGCTGTGAGGAACTGCTGCTCATGATTTATAGCTTTGCATTAAGGTTATTGCCTGTTAGGGTTTTCTTATCTATTTAATACTTGTTCAGAGCTGGCTGAAGAACAGAATTTCTGTTTTGATTTCTCCCATAATGGGACTATCCAAAAATAATTAGCTCAGCTCTGAGTCCATTTCACAACCTTCAACTTTGCACACATACTGGGTTTTACGGTCTTCCACGCTGTGTCAGACTAGATAAGACCTAATGTGCAGCTTTCTGCTGAGCTGCTGGATGTTGGGGCAACAAGTTTGGAGCCTCAAGCACTTCAGTGCCTGGAAAATCCCCTCTCTATATTAGAATTACATTATTAATTATGTATTTTATACGTGATGAGGCTCACGGGATTTATGTCGTGTATCTTTGCTGCTCACACCAACATCTCACCCTGCAGAATGTTGGTGGTGGCACAGCAGTGGTCCAGGTACGTGCCACCGACCGGGACATCGGCCTCAACAGTGTCCTTTCCTACTACATAACTGGTGGAAATGAGGACCTGACGTTCCGCATGGACCGTGTCACTGGTGAGATTGCCACCCGGCCCTCCCCACCAGACCGCGAGCGGCAGAGCTTCTACAGACTGGAGGTCACTGTTGAGGATGAGGGCAACCCCTCCCTGTCGGTGAGCCACCAAAATGGGCTTTTCCAGGAGGACGATGGGGCTGGGCAGTGCTGTGGGAGTGATCCTAGCATTGAGACATCAAGGATGAAAGGGGGGAAAAGAAAGGCACAGGGCGTGATGTTTGGTGACCCAGGAGTTTGGGTCATGACTTGGGGTCCAAATCTGCTGTGCACAGGTTGGGTTCAGAGCCTCCTTTGGCATGTGGTCCTGCGAGACCCTCTCTCACAGTGATTTAGAGAGCTACCATCTCCAATCTGTAAATTCCAAAAATACCATAAGCATCCCTGTTGGCAGCTGCAGGAGTTGTCCTCCTCACAGGCTCCTCCTGCACTAAGTCTGGAAGGTCTCCAGATGTCTTCCATCCATCTCAGCAGCAGGAGTGGCTGGAGCAGCAGCTGAACCACAGTTTTGTTCACCATGGACCAGTGTGTGTCTGCTGTGGTCCTTGTGAATGAGAAGAGCTCTGCTAATTGGACAATGGTATGGAGTGACAAGACAAGAAGGAATGGCTTCACACTGACAGAGGGCAGGGTTAGATGAGGTATTTAGGAAGAAATTCTTCCCTGTGAGGGTGGTGAGGCACTGGCACAGGTTGCCCAGAGAAGCTGTGGCTGCTCCATCCTGGGAACTGCTCAAGGCCAGGTTGAATGGGGCTTGGAGCAACCTGGGCTAGTGGCAGGTGTCCCTGCCCACAGCAGGGGATTGGAATGAGATGTTTAAGGTCCCTTTCAACACAAACCTGCTGCTATAGCTGTTGTGGTCCCTACTGCATGAGATCTGAGGAACTTGTGAGTCGTGTTGCTGCCATCTGGAGTGTCCAGCCCACGGTGATCAGGGTCTAAGCATACATTTTGGGGCTGATGTGAGACCCCATCCATCATCCTGTGGTCTGGGGAGGTGATTGCCTTGCTTTGTTCATTATTTGTGACTCTAAGGAGGACTCTAGCATGGGAGAATCAAAAGAGCAAATACCATGTGGGGCATTTTCCAGCCCTGAGTCCCTCCTGACCCCCAAGTCTCTGTAGGGAGGTTAATGAGCACCTGGCTGCACCAAGGAAGCCCACATAGTGAGATAGGCTGACACCCTGTGTGACATCTTGCCATCCTTCCTGACCCCCATCTCCACCTGCTATCTCTCACCATCTCTCTGCTCTCCCAGCAGAGTTCTGCCTGCAAAGCCCTGCTCTGCATTTTGAGGAAACAGGTCACAGCCAACTGTGCAAACTGTGCACTCTCAGGCTTTGTGCTTTCAGCTCCTTCCTGGGTAGTTTACACTCCTGCTTCTGGTTCATCATCTTTTCTGTATGCTGTGCTGCCACTGAGGCTTAAATCTAGGTGAGTGAGAAGGCAGCTTCATGTGACTGCAACACCCCATACCATCAGCCTCCCCTTGCCCCATCAGTGTGGCACTGTGAGAGCATCGCTGGTGTTTCAGTGCCGAGGAATGCTGTGTGCCGAGCCAGCAAATCCCATTGCCATGGCAATGCCCTCTTCCCTTCCTAGGGCCAGAGAGGGCACGTGTCCCAACTTACCACTTCACACTGCCAAAGTGGTGTCCCAGCAGCCTCGCTTGTCCTCAGAGGTTCGGCTGCGTGACCACCACATCACTCACACAAGTTATGTCAGCAGCGATGGTACAAATCCCACCACACTGAAGCAAAACAAAGCACCCAGTGACCTGATTCCTGAGCAGAGAGCAGAATTTCAGCCCATTTTGGAGCTTGAGGTTGCTTAGGTCTTGTGAAAGGCTGTCCGGCGTGTCGCTCGGTGCCTGCTGGCCTCATGCCTGGGCACTGAAATGATGTCTGCTAGAAACTGTGGTTTCACAAGTAGGTCCAGGCCAATGCAATGATGCACAAAAGGGGATGATTGTTTGTCATTTGTCCTACCCTCCATGTGCTTCAAGATTCGGCCTGTGGGAGAGACAGAGGAGACGGAGCTGGAAGAGGACATGGAAGTCCCTTGGTAATCTGGGATACCCAGGACACCAAGGGAACATGGAAGACTGGCCAAGAGGATGGTCCTGGGAGCTGGAAATGCAGGGCCAAAAGCTAAAGGGATGTTAATTAAAGGAAAACATTTACCCCAAAAAGCACTGCAGGAAAAAAACCCTTCAGAATTGGGTGAGCTGCAACTGGAAGGTCTTGGTGTTCGTGTGTGGGAATTGCAGGAGTCACTTGCGTGCTGTCGGACCCTGGTGCAGGCCAGCAGCTGCACTTCCCCAAGGGCTGGCCCTGCTCCGGACTGGTTGGCATGCTTGCTGCAGCAGAAGGAAGGATGTTTGCCCAAGGGAGCTGTGGCACCCACATGCGCCAGGGCAGGGATCGTCCTGGCACCCACAGACTCAGGCACTGGCGGTTCCAGCAAAGCATGCTGGGTCCTCACTGCCCAGATGCCTATCTTGCAGCTGGGTCACCTTCATACGCATGTGTTTTCTTCTCCACTGGTGGTGAGAGCCAAGGTGGGGTGCCAGTACCCAGTGGGTCACAACTCCTGCTCCAGCATGTGTGGAATCCTGAGTAGCCCTTGGGTAGCCACTGTCACCCCTAGATGTCTTTAGTTTTCCTTCTGGTGAGTTTTCCAGGTGTGAAAGAGTCCTAAATGACACTCAGTACCCCAACATGCAGCACCAGTGCCTCTGGCAGAGAGTATGGCTGCTCGGCTTACCTCTGCCTGCAGCACCAGACATCCCAGCAAATGGGATTCCTGCCACATAGAGCAGAAACCCTTTCCAACAAAGCTTTATTCTGTCATCGAACAGTGCATTCGTTAGCAAACAGAGGGACTTGGAGACGGTTTCAAAGCAGTTAGGACCCGCGGGCAAGCAAATCCCCGGCTTGCCTTTCTGGCTGCAACTGCTGGGACAGGGAGAGGGAAGTGCCAGTGGCACTGGGTGAGCCTCCCCAGCAAAGCTGGGAAGGGGCTGAGCCGTGGGTGGCAATAAAGCACAAGTCTCATGTTCAGGAAGTTACATCCACGGTACGTAGTAAGTGTGGGTTCTGGCTTCTCCTTCATCCCTGAACTATATTGAAGTTGCTCTTGCTGAAGCCAACACTAGATTATTCAAATCCTGCAGCAACCCAGGGTCTCCCCAGTCCATTCCAGAGGCAAACACGGTTTTCTCCAGCCATGTAGTGTCGAAATCCATATGCTGCCGGGGACGCTCTGCCTGGGCACACTGCCTGGTACAGCTATTGCTCAGATCTGACACTGTTTTAGTATGACTAATGTTTATGTTTGTCTCGTGGCAATTTTTTTCTCCACTTTACAACAAAAACAGAAGCAAGAGGAAAAAAACCCCAAACACACTCTTTGAGTAATAGTGTCTACCACAAGGTTTTATCTCTTTACTGGGGCTGAGTCATGCTGGAGCCTGACCCATGGCTTCTTTTGGATAAGTGATGCCGGGGTGCTCTGTTCAGATGCTGCAAGAGCACCCACATCCCCCAGGGCATCAGTGTCCTCTCACAGTGGCCCCAGGGATGACTGCTCTGGCCATGTTGGCCCCAGGAGGGTTGGAGGAAGGCATCCATAATGTTTCCCACTGCCTGCTACATTCCCATGCCTCTACCTCTCCACAGGGGCTCTCAGCCATGTCACAGAAACATCCTCCAACACCCTCCAAAAAAACCCAAATGAAAACCATAAACATCCTTTTTTTCTTTTAATCAGCACTGATAATGAAACAAATAGAAAGAGAAATTCCCTTGATCCCAAGCCAAGGAGAAAACTGCAGCAGAAATAAGGCTCCTCCCGACATGTCGGCAGCATCATGAGTCCGTGGCCATCTCAAAAGGCTGGGGGGAAGGAGTGCTCTGGTGGCAGCAAGGAGCCTCTCCCCTTCCTGTTTTGCAAAGAAAAAGGTAGCACAAGGTTGGCTGGTGACCCTGTTTAGTTTCACACTGGATCAAGTACTTTACCATCCACTCCCAGAGAGGATGTTCAGTCAAGGATGCAGAAACAGGTTGATGTTGCAGAGCTTAAAGCCCTGGCAATAAGTTAAATCCTCAGGGAAGTTTACAGGTGCAGGACATCCTTCCATCGCCACGTCCTCAATTTTCAGCTAGTCCATGAAATGTGAGCAGTACAGAGCCATGCTCTTCTCCATTGAAACAGGTTGTTAAAAACCAAAATCCAGGCAAGAGAGGTTCACCTCCAGTCCTGGGGCAGAGGCAGGATGGGAGATGAGGGCAAGGATCCTGCACCCAGCTTCATTTCTGAAGGTTTTGCTGCCCCTGGCCCTGCCACCCTCCCGGGGGTCTTGGCTGGGCGAGCATGGCATGGTCTGCAGGATGTGGTTTCCTCTGGAGTCTTTAGGCTTTCAAGGAATTTGGTGAATCAGGGACAGGATCTGGAAAAGGGCAGACCAGGGATATTAGTCTAGCTTGCAGCTGAAGGGATGTGCTTTGAGAAGTAGCCAAACTCTGCTTTTGCGTGGAAAACAGAGGGTTTGGGTCCCTCCCATCTTCAGAGGCCTGGGACTGGATGTCCTACATTACACAAAGTTTGCAGCGGATATTTAACCCCCCTTTTCCCATTCACCCTGCCTGCCCCTTTCCTTCCTGCCCCGTTCCAGCCCCCGCGGTGGCTCAGCATCGCCAGTCACTCACCCAGCGTTGGGAAGAAGCAGTCCCCGGGGCCAGGGGGGGACAGGGGGGTGCTGGGCTCGGAGAGCAGGTGCCGGCCAGATTCGGAGGGCAGCCGGCTGGCCATGTAGGACAGCTGGGGTCGGGGCTGTGGCTCTGCGCTCACTGAGGGGACTGCCTCGAAGACAGGGTTTTCAATTCCATGGGCACTGCTGTGGGAGAGGAGAGAGATTTTTATTTTTATTTCAGGAGACTTTTTTATCCCCAGGGCTTTGGCTGAGCCAAGCAGGCCAAGGAGCAGGTTCAGGTAGTCACATCTCAGCTGAGAGCAAACAGGGAGTCCAGTGTAGGGGTGGAAAGCTTAGACAAAGTTGTTTCATGTTCTCCTGGGGTGTGGGGAGATGCATGCCACTTTCCACTCAGAGGGAGGGAAAAGAAATAGCAGCTTCCCAGAATGGGACAGGACCCAGGGCATGGGTGCCACCAGCATCCTCTTTGCTCTGCCAGGCTGAGGATATATGCTGACTTCAAGGGAAAGGAAGAGAGGACAAGAACCTTGCAGGGTCTGGGATGCAGGCAGAGGGGAGGTGAGGAGGTGGGGGGAGCTGGGAGCACATGGGTTTTCTTACCTATCCATCCTGACAAGCTCATGGGCACCTGCCAAAGACAGAACAGTTGGGGTGAGTGCAAGCAGCACAAAGCCCAGTATCAGACCCAGAGCCACTGCCAGCACTGTTTTCTGGTATCTCATGCACCTCCAAGTCCTCCTCTTCCTCTGTGTTCCTCCCTCCCTCACCCCCTTCTTTGGACCTCTACTTTGCTCCCAAACCTCCTTCTCTGCAGCCCTGCCCTCTCCTGCCTTGTTTACTCCACAGCCCAGCCTCCTCCCCGATTGAAATTACAGGCTCCAAAGAAGGGGGAAGAGGAGTTCTGCTGGCATGGGGTGTGGCAAGGAGTAGCTGTGATGCCTCAGCTGCAGCCCAGCCCAGATGCACCCACCACCCACCTGTGACACCGTCCCAGGGCTCTGCAAAACAGTGCCTGGCATTTGGCTGCTCCTGTTACATATTTCCTCATCCCCTTTGTCACAGCAGATCATACAGCCTGTGTTACTGGGCTGTGCTGGATGCCTGTACGGCAAAGCATCCCAACCCAAGGTGCTCAAGTTTTGGCCCAAAGTGGGCCAAAGAAAAGCGCTGGGTGGATACTTGAGAAGCACATCCCCCTGGAAAAATCCTCTGCCTCTGCGAAATAACATCTAGGTGATGCTTTGCAGAATGGAGGTGGGAGCTGCACCCTAGTCAGAGATAAATGGGTGCATGAAGGCACGTGGACAGGATTCTGGGCCGGGGGTGGATGTCGAAAGTGCAGTTCCCATTCTTGTGGTGGCATCGTGCCTGCTGCTGCTGCGGAAACCACTTCTCCAGAGAATTTGCTCGGAGCCACACAGCCACCCACGGAGCTGCATGAGGGAAACCGCAGGGCCCCGGCTTGCCCAAGGGCTGATGAAATGGCTCTGCCAGTTAAGGTGGTGCCCCTTTCCGCTTAATTACTGAAATCTCTGGGAGCCAAGCACGGGCAGGAGCTGGCAGCCAGCTGCACCTCGGCACTGCCTGGTATTCCAGGGCTGGGGCAGCAGAGGGGAGACCTGACTTGCTTCAGTCTTATTGCCATAGACATGTCAGGAATCTTATTAAAGAGGGTGGGGAGAAAAAGCACAATTAATGCTTTTCCAATCACTTAGAAGGCAAAGCTTCTATTTCAGGTGTGTGGTAGAGGGAGGGATGAGTAAACAAGACAGATCTCACAGTGGATGGGGAGGAAAGGGCTCAGCAGGCAGGCAGCATCTTTATAGTCTCAGTCCTCCCAGCACACTCCTCACCAGCAGCCTGCAGGCATGCATGTCCCTACCCAGGACAGCTTTGCAGGAGGCAGCTGGCAAGGCCCTGTCTTTGAGCCACTTTATACCATGCCCATGGGACTCAGGGCAGCCAAATCAGCTGACCCCAGCAGGACACATCCAATCCCATCCTTGCCATGCTGATGCAGCCCAGGAGATGAGATGGGTGTCCCTGGTACATACGTCTGCTGGTGACAGCTTGTCTCTGCTTGTAGATCAGGAGCAGGATGAGGGGCAGGCAGAGGATGCCTACAATGCAGGCGCCTGTGGCCAGTGCGGCAGCCGTGATATCTGTAAGAGGAGAGAGATGGGGAGGGGTCACCTTCCATCTCCTTGGTTTCCTCAAACCAGAACCATAGAATCATTTAAGCTGGAAAAGACCTTTAAGGTCATCAAGTCCAGCACAGGGCAACCCTATGTTGCCCTTCACTGAGAGGGTGGTGAGTCACTGACACAGGTTGCCCAGAGAAGTTATGGATGCCCCATCCCTGGAAGTGTTTAAGGCTGGGTTGGATCAAGCTCTGAGCAACCTGGTTCAGTGGAAGGTGTCCCTTCCCCTGGGGATCATGGCCAGGAGGCTTGGAATGAAATTATCTTTAAGGTCCCTTCCAGCCCAAGCCATTCGGTGGTACTATGATGTGATGCAACTCTCTGATACATGGGTAATCTGCTCCTAACAGGATTTGCATAACGATGCATTGCCAGCTGTGGAGATAAGCTCTGAGGCATCATTTTTTAGGACCTTGACCAAAGTCCTTCATTGCTGGATGACATTCCAAGGTCTTTCTTTGGTCTTTTAGATACGAGGAGAGAAGCCCTGATAAAGACTCCCAGCAATTTTGGAGTGCTGACTGACCTACAGCCAACCTCACAGTACTCAGGGCTCATTCCTCAAGGCCTCTGCTAAGGAACATGCCCTTGGAGGACACTACCTATGGAGGATCCCAGAAAGGCTGGCAGCCTGTCGGCATGTCAAATTCTGTGGGATGGCCCGTGGAGGGGTTGAGGGCTGCCTAAATCAAGGGCAAGTTCAGCTCAAGCCCTCCTTTCCTGCGTTTCCATCTGCAGAAGCATCTTCTTGCTCCATTTGTCTGTGTTTTAAGAGGGACATTTTCCCCCTTTCTTGCCTGTCAGCATATGGTGTCCCAGCACTTGAGACTGAGGGTTTGGGACAGAAAGCACTACTTGTGAGAAGCAGGGGGCTGTTTCCCTTGTCTGGGCTGGCCCCAACTATGCTGCAAACCCCCTGCACAATGAAGTGTGGGCATCTCCATGTCTAGACACAGTGCCGGGAAAGCCTCATGTTGTCTGAGCGCTCAAGCAAGGTTTGGGTTTCCCCTGCTCAGGGCAAAGCAGCATAGGCTTATGGTGTTCCAAGAGATTTCCACAACTCTTTACCTTTCTGCCCCTTCCCATCTCTAAGAAATCCCTGATTCTGTTGTGGGGGTGGGGCTCAGGTGCCTTAGACCTGTATAGAGAATGATCTCCACGGGCTTCAAGACAGTCATGTGCAGGTGATGGACTAAAGGAGGCTCTCCTCAGGCTGAGAACATGCCTGTCAGATGCATCCTGTGGGGACAGCATCGGAAACCACCCTCCCAGCAACTGACCATGAGGTTGCGTCTGTGTGTTTGAAGCAAGCAGTAATCTCTAGGAAAATACATAGGCCAGGATGGCAAGCAGCACATTGGAAAGAGT
>NW_008662837.1:45202-46628 GCF_000695815.1 Acanthisitta chloris
TTGGTGGCAGTATGAAATGTGCAGTTTTGAAGCCCTCCTTTTCCTGCAGAAGAGAACAGAAAAAGCCTGTTGCACCTCAGGGGATTCATTCAGGTTGCATAAAAATCCCAACCTGCTGACTGTTTTTGCCTTTTCTCCCTGGCATTGAGAACATCATCCCACAACATCCCAAAAACAGGAGTTTAATCCTGGGAAACTCACACTGAGATCCCTGCTGCAAGACCCCTTTTCCCTGTGGCAGCAGGGCCCACCCTTGGCAATGCAGGCTCTTTGTTTCTCGGTCTAAAAGAAAAACTGTCGATCCTAACGCTGCAAATCAAGGGCAGGAGATGCCTTTCCCTCCCTCTCATTCCTCTCCTGCTGGGCTGCAGTCCCAAGGTTATCTATGAGCCCTCACTCAGGCTTGCACAACCAGCCAGCTCCTTTTAAGTTGGTTGTTTTCCTCTCTTCCAGAAAGAGGTTGAAGATCAGTGAAACTATGTACCATGGATTTTATTGCATTCCACCCTCTAGATTTATTAGGATTTTTTATTATTTTTTTTAAAATGTTCTATTGCTCTCTGGCCCTAATTCAAATCTTCAACATCTGCTGCTCTTTGACTCTTGCAACATGGCTTGGCTTTCAGCATTAGCACACTCAGCATCCCCAGCCCCAGTGCTGCATCCTCCCCACACCCCTTCTCTGCCACCTCACCCTAGCACAGACACAGGGCTGGAAGGGGCTCCCCTTGCCCTCCTCACCTTGCTGGATCTGCAGTTCTACGAAGCCATGAGCAACCTGTGTGGTGTGAGGCTTGCCATGCTCCCTCCTGACCTCCACGGCGTAACAGCAGTAATTCCCACTGTCCTGCAGTGTCAGGTTCATCACCACGATGTGAAAGGCACCGTGGTGGTCAGGGACAAACTCCACCCCATGATGGCTGGTTTTCCCCCCAGGGGGGGATTTTTGGCTGCCATTGCCTGGCGACTCATGGTGCCTGCCCAGATCGTGATGCAGCTCCTTCTCGGTGACGTTGCGGATGTGCTTCTTGTCAGAGCAGCTCTGGTCACCGTTGCTGCTGAAGTACCAGGTTTTGTAGAGCAGGTCATGGTGGTTGGCGAGGGGACCGCTGATGCGGCAGGTCAGGGTGACGTTCTGGCCCTCGGGGCAGATGCAGAGTGGGTACGGGGTGGTGATCAGGAAAGCTGCTGACCTGCCTGCCGGGGAATGGGCACAGCAACAAGTCAGACCCTGGGATTACCCTGTGTTTATAGTAAAGTGGAGATCCCTCCCCAAACAAGCACAGCAAACCCACCAGTGATGCTGGCAGAGGGGTGGTCTAGCACTGGCACAGGTTGCCCAGACAGGCTGTGGCTGTCCTATCCCTGGAAGTGTTTAAGGCCAGACTGGGTGGAACTCAGCAACCTGGTCTAGTGGATGGTGTCC
>NW_008662838.1:0-2223 GCF_000695815.1 Acanthisitta chloris
TCTCACTCCATCAGAGCCACCCACCACCTGCACCCCATCCCACGGACATGCTTGTGAGACACATTCCCAAGGGAGAAAGCTGAGCAGAGGGGAGGAAGGACAGAAATCAGTTCTACTCACCAATGTTCCCCTCCTGCCTGGGCTGCCCATGATCCCTGGGTGACCCTGCAGGACAAGGCAGGTGAGGATGAGGATGGGGAGGCAGGGACAGCCTCTCCTTGTCCCACCATGCCAACTGATGCACAGTATGGTAAGGTCCAACATGGTGCCAAGGTCTTGGCCTTCATGGCCATGGGGATGGTGGGGTTGGAAGTCCCTTCTCATGGGCTCAGCTCCCCCGCTGATGGGGTCAACTCTCCCTCTGATGGGCTCAGCTCCTGATGGGCTCAGCTCCCCCTCTGATGGGCTCAGTTCCCTCTCTGATGGGCTCAGCTCTCCCTTCTCATGGGCTCAGCTCCGCTCCCGATGGGCTCAGCTCCCCCTCTGATGGGCTCAGTTCCCTCTCTGATGGGCTCAGCTCTCCCTTCTCATGGGCTCAGCTCCCTCTCTGATGGGCTAAGCTCCCTCTCTGATGGGCTCAGCTCCCTCTCTGATGGGCTCAGTTCCCTCTCTGATGGACTCAGCTCTCCCTCTGATGGGCTCAGCTCCCCTTTGATGGGCTCAGTCCCCTCTCTGAACACAGTCCCCAGCCCCAGCCCCTCCCCCAGCCAAGTACAGAGTGTAGGATGGGAACCTGTGTACCAGGCTTTCCTTCTGCACCTTCTGCTCCCAGGGCACCCCGTGAGCCCTGCAAGGAGAGTCTTGTCTCAGGGAAGCCAAGGCTGGAGGCAAGGTGACCCCATCAAGGGCTCATCCAGCCCCACAGCCTCTCTCCAGTGTTAGATCAGCAGTGGCACAGTCCTCAGGGTGCTTGTCTGGTGTGTACTGAGCTGTGGTATCAGCACAGCTCATCCCACACAGCTCCTGCAGCTCCATCCCACCTTTGGATCTGATTGCTGGGAAATAACAGTGTGGGAGGAAAACCATTCCCACTGTGAACACCTTGGATGTGTTTTTTCCCCCCTCTCACCCCAGTATTTATTCCTGGCTCCTTCTCCAAAAACGACTCAGACTAACAGAGCTTTTCAAAAGTTGTTATTTCCTGGAATTTCCTGTGCTCAGCGTTCCAGGGTAGTTGTGGTGTTGGAGCAGGTGGTTTGTCAAAACACTTCGTGAAACATGCAAAAGCTGAGCTGCTTCTCCCCAACTCATCCTGTGCAAATTCCCAAGCAGAGCCTGACCCTCTGATCTGGCCACATCCCAGGATGCTGCTCCTTCATCCCAGCACTGACAGCACCACAAGGATGTGGGATATCTCCTACTTACAGGCAGCCCAGGGACTCCAACCAGTCCACGCTGACCCACACGACCCTGGAAAACATCAGGCATCACAAAACATCCACCTGACAGCATAAAGCTGCAGAATTAGAAGTAAATCCGCTGCCCAAAGGTGGTGTGGCTCAGCCCCAGCACATCCCAAGCCACCCAGTGAGGGCTCACACAGCCAAAGATGCTCCAAGATCCAGTTCCAGGTTCCAGCATCCCATTACTTACGCGAGCTCCCCGTGGTCCTGGGCTTCCCTTGGGGCCATCAGGCCCTTGGCCTCCCTAAAATTCACACAAGGGGCAACACACAGACATTTTAGGCCACCCTGAAGGTCTCCCTCAGCCCCTCCACCCCAGTGAGCACCAAGAGGACTCATTCAGCTGCTGCCGTGGTGGCAAGAGCCAGCAGGATGCCATGGACAGGGTGGGGGGCCAAGAGGAGTCCCAGAGGGGCACTGTGATGGTGCCCCTGGGTGCTGGGACCCTTGCAGAGTGGCCACATCCATGTCCTCCACATGAGGATGGAAAAAGAGGAGGAAAACGGGGGACATGGTGGCAAAGGCTGGTGCTGACCTTGGGTCCCTCACTGCTGTTCAGCCCTGCTGGGCCAATCTGGCCTTCTTCCCCCTGCCAGGAGAGAGGAGAGGAGTTGGCTAGAGCAAACACAGCCTCTAATCCTGCTCCCCCAGCCACAGCAGCCACCATCCTGCTGCCTGGTGTAGGAGAGAAACATAGTGAGTGTGGCTGAAGGTGACATTAATTAAATGGGACCTGGGACATGACTTGAGAAACTGGGCAGACAAAAAACCCTCAATGGTTTGGTGTGGCCCAAAGCAGCACAGCTGAGTATTTTTGTTT
>NW_008662838.1:2254-14821 GCF_000695815.1 Acanthisitta chloris
AGGGCATTTCACTGATGTGCTGAGGCTCCTGCCTGCTGTGTCACATTCCAGCTCCAGACTGACACTGTGTGCTGGCAGCACTGACTCGGTGGGTGGACAAGACAGTGAGAGGAGTGGTGCTCTGTTTCCTGCTCTTGGAGCTCTGGGAGGTTTCATTTCTCATCCTGAAGAGCAAATGTGAGAGCAGATCCAGGCAGGCAACCCAAAAAAACCGATGTGCTGAGGCTCCTGCCTGCTGTGTCACATTCCAGCTCCAGACTGACACTGTGTGCTGGCAGCACTGACTCGGTGGGTGGACAAGACAGTGAGAGGAGTGGTGCTCTGTTTCCTGCTCTTGGAGCTCTGGGAGGTTTCATTTCTCATCCTGAAGAGCAAATGTGAGAGCAGATCCAGGCAGGCAACCCAAAAAAACCTTCCAAGGGGAGGGCATCACCCACAGGAGGATGCTACAGACCAGAAAGGTGGATGGGAAAATATAAAACCCCTTCCTCCTCCTCCTGAGGAGCTGGAAACCACCAGAGATAAGCAATCAGCCTGGCCTCAGTTCCCAGGGAGAAATATTGATCTGGAGCTGTTTTTTTCCACCCTGACAGCTCACTCAGAGCACATACTGCAGGAAAAAGCATTCCAAAAACCTGGAGCTGCCAGCACAGGCTCCAGGAGGCAGAGAACGTGGCAGGAATTGGAGAGGGGCAACAAGAAAGAGGATCTGTGAGCCCTGTGCTCCCCAAATACCTGTGAAGGTGCTGACCCAGAGCAGGGACTCAGTGGGAATCCTGCAAAGCTGCTCAGGCAGAGGCAGCTGGGAGGGTTGAGAATCCCCTGTTTAAAGCTGCCCTCACTTCACTGCACCTACCAGTGAATTTTGGGATGGGGCACAGCTGGAGGGATCTGGAGCAGACAACTCAAAGCCCTTTTTGGGTGCTGGGGGCACCTGTGTCCCCAAGGATTGGGCTCTGGGCAAAGCTCCCCATGGCCAAGCAGCACCAGGGATGATGCTATGAGAGGAGTTCCTTAGCCCACCTCACCTCCCACCACACATGGAGACACCAGGACTGCTACCAGGTGGGCTTTGGGCTGGTGCCTTCAGTCCACAGGAGGAGGAAGGGGCAGCATGGGGTGGAGATGCCTGGGATGCTGGAGAGGAGCTGGGATTAGGCAGTGGGAGAGAGGGATCCTGTAATGCTCCTGTGCCAGCAGCACTGCCACACATGGCACTCACAGCATCCCTCAGGGCTGTCCCCATCACACAGTGTAACACTGGGCACAGCATATCTCAGTCCACAACACCCCAGCCCAGCCATGGTACTCACATCTGGGCCCTGGGGCCCTGCTGCTCCTCGGGGGCCAGGAAAGCCCTGCAAACCACCCTGGCCCCCAGTCCCTGGTGGGCCTTTTGCTCCTTGTGCTCCACGTGGACCCTTGGAGGAGTAAGACACAGCATGTCACAGCAGAGTTTGCACACAGTGAGGACAACCAGTGTAGGAACCCCCCAGAGAGCCCATGAACTGCTGCCTTGGCTCTCTGCACACTCAGCCTTTGGCATGGGGCTGCTCTGGGTGAACACCCCATGACCCTCTTCCTTGAGGATCCCTGGGGCACCAACAATGGGGAAAGGCAACATTTGTAAGCAGCCAGAGTGAGGTGGAGCAGGGAAGGATGGATCAGGGGTGGCAGCATGGTGGGATCATGCACAGAATGAGCTGCCAAGCTCTCCACGGTCCCCAAAACTGAATGGGTCCCCTGAGTCCTCAGGCAGCCACAGCAACCCACCCACCAGCTGGAAAACAGACATCTGAACACCAAAAGAGGAAGGAGCTGGAGGGACTACAAGCTTGGGAACGTGGTACCTTGTTTCCTTTGGCTCCCAAGTCTCCCTTGGCTCCACCTGGACCTCGGCAGCCCTGCAAGAGCAGCAGTGGTGGAGGGTACACACAGAAAACCCTGTCACACCCCTCCTTGCAACCAGAGCCAGCTGTGACCTGATTTTGGCATCAAATAAAGGGAGTTTTGCCCTTGAAACCAATGCCTTTTCAGTCAGGGCTTTCCTCTGGATGGGCCTTTCTGAGCTCTGAGCAGGTACCTGCTGGATCTGCTCCTCGTGGTGGGGAAGCTCCAGGGCTTCTGGGTTCAAACCCCATCAAACCAATCTTTAGTGCCCCCAGCACCTCATGCCAGCCCCAGCCCCAGCTCCCTGGCAGACAGGACACCTGCAGCAGCTGGTAGTGTCATCCCTGGTACCAGCACAATGATGACAAGTGCCTTGTCCCCACTGCTGTGTTCCTTGACTCAGGCTGACACATTCCCACCTCCCTTGTGCCTTCCCAAGGCAGGAGATATTTTAGGACACTTTGTCATGTCTGAAAGCTCCTCATTACAGCAAGGTGAGCCTGGGTGCAGCTCTGCCTTCCCAAACAGCTCCAGCTGTCACCTACTCAGACATCAAACCCACACACAGGTAAAGAACACAAGGCTGATGCTTTGGGCTGCTCTAACACAGCTCTCCTGCATCCCAAGCAGGGATGGAATGGGAGCCACCACTCACCCGCTCTCCTTGGGTGCCTTTTGAACCTGGCAGGCCAATAAATCCCTTCAGAGAGAGAAAGACACAGAATGCAAGTCAAAAAACAACACACAAAGGGAAGTACTGCATGTGCTCATGGAGGCTGACAACCCTCCCATGCCACAGGGATGGGAAGGTGCTGATAAATGGGAGGCACCAGGTTAGCTCCACAGAGTTGCTGCTTGATGATGGCACAGTGTGATTTGCTCCCCAACAAGCCCTCCCAAGGCTGCCCCCAGTTCAAGGATGAGGTCCCTGATAGCCTCCAAAATGCACCACCAACATCCCACCCTGCATCCCTCATTCCTTAGTTGAAGCCCCAGTTTTCAGCTGTGTGAGTTGGAGCCTCAGGGCATAAGGAATGGGAACACTATGGGCCAGGCAAAAGGAAGGCAAGGATGTCCCAACCTCCTCACCCTTTGCAAAGGGCAGCTCAGCAACCCAAACCCCTTGGGAAAAGAGATGCAGCAGGCAAGGAATAGGCAGGGCTGGAGCATCTGTGCTGATAAATCCACAGGGAAAAAACCATCAAGGTCCCTGCAAGCAGCAGAGTCAAAGGAGCTTGGGAAATGAGGAATATGGCCACAGGGATGTAGCTGTCACCTCTCTCAGCCCTTGTGCCACAAACACTGTGGGAAGCTGGAGGCAAACAGGGAATTCCCTGCAGCACTGTGGGGGCTGTTGGGGGGAGGATGAGAAGCACCCATAGACTTACCCCAGGGCCCTCCAGTCCTGACTGTCCCCTCACCCCAGGGACACCATCTGTGCCCTGCAAGAGGAGTCAGAGAATCACAGAGTATCCTGAGCTGGAAGGACCCACAAGGATCATCAGTCCAACTCCTGTCCTGCACAGGACACCCCAACAATGCACCCTGTGCCTGAGAGCATTGGCCAAACACTCCTGGAGCTCTGTCAGCCTTGGGGCTGTGCCCACTGCCCTGGGGAGCTGTTCAGTGCCCAAGCACCTCTGGGGGAAGAACCTTTTCCTGATACCCAGCCTAAACTTTTTCTGACACAGTTTCATGTAGTTTCCTCAGGTCCTGTTGGTGCTCATCAGAGAGAAGAGAGCTGACATCAGCTCATGCCACTGGGCAGAAAGCCCTCAGCCCCTCCAAATCCCATCCCTGGGGCAGCCAGGGACCTCCAGAAGGCACTTGAGAGCTCTGCTGGAAGCACTTCCCCCTCTCCCCTCCAAAAGCAGGAGCAGAGACCCCTCATCCCACCTCTCCAGTCCCCCTGGGGAAAGCCCTCAAGCCCAGGCTTCATCCCCACCAAGATCAAGGTGAGAAAGAAGCTCTTACTGTGTCTCCTTTGGGACCATTGGATCCCTCCATCCCAGCTGGACCCTGGGGAAAAGCAAAGGCAGTGGGATGTTTGGGAGAAGAGGGATATTGCTCATTGTCCTGCTCTGCAGATGAAACCCCAGCCCACAGAAACCCTACTCAGCCCCCTAGGAGCTGCCTCACACCCCAGGGACCATGTCCCAACCAGGTCACCCTTCTCTTTGTCCCCTTGCCCAGAGCAGGGGCTGCATCCCACACACAGCCCACAGGACACAGCTCTTCCCACCCACCCACTCCTGGGGGGGCACAAGGACCCTCAGGATCAAGGGTTTCATGCCCATTTGCAAAGTACACGGGGAACATGTCCCAGAAGCTCCTTCCTTGAGCATGGTGGGGATCCATCCACACTAGGACATCTCCTGCTTACCTGTGTGCCCCTGGGGCCAGGGGGGCCACGTCTCCCCTGCAAGCCCTGTGGACCCTGCAAAGCAGTGGGGGACAGGGAGCTGCCATGAGAATCCAATCCCTTCAGGCACCAGGGATGTGAGGCCTCTCCTGGGAATTCCTGGCTGCTGAGGAGCTCCCAGCTAGCAGGCATGAGGGGACCCCTCACCACAGCAAGGGGTACAGAAAGGATTCCCACCCTGCTCCAGCCTCTTTGCAGGTTTTGGGTGGGAATCACAGCCAGTTTTGGGTTGGGATCACAGCCCAGCTGGAGGAAATCCCTCTGGGCTAGTTGATCCTTGGGACACCCTCCCATTCCAAGACACCTCATCACCACGAGGTTCCCTCGCCCCTGGGTGCACCTACCTTGGGGCCATGGGGGCCAGGCATGCCAGGAGGACCCAATTCCCCCTGGAGAGAGCAGGAAGGTTGGAATGAGCACAGTGACTGGAAAATCCCAAATAGCAAAGGATGGGACCTGGGGCAGACCCACCTGAGAGCCATTGATGCCTTGGCATCCCATGGATCCTGGCTGGGGGGGGCTGCAAAGAGAGAGTGTGTTCAGCCCTGTGGCCACACTCCCCATGCAGAAGGACATGGGGCAGGGACCCCCAGGCATCTCCCCTGGCAGCAGAGGCAGCTCAGGGGCTAGTGGAGGTGCTGGAGGGGCTTTACTGGTGTGAACAAGCTTGAACACTGTATCCTTTTGCAATTCCCACTAGCAGGAGGCTGAATTTTAAGCAGACACATCGTTTTTAGGTCTAAATCAGCACAAGGGATGAGCTGGGCAGGCTATGGTGGCACATCCCAGCCTGTCTGTGGTTGTCCTGCTCACTCTGCCATGAGCCAGGCAGCAGCAGCTCTACCACCTGTGCTTTGGATGTGGTTTGTACTGAAAATCTGTGACTTACCATAGGGCCAGCAGGGCCTGGGGGACCCACTGAGCCACCTTCTCCCTGAAATAGGTGAGAAAAGATGCCATTTTTGCTTTGATTCTCTCCTTCATCCCAAATTCCCCTTTTTCTTTGCATCAAGCTGCCCCCTCAGACAGCTGCTGGCCAGCCCCAGCTCCCTAACTCCCTTTGTGTTGGAAGATGCTTCTATTCACCACCAAACCACTTCAATTTTCCTTTGAAATCCTCTTCAAACCCCTCCCTGGCTGGGATGCCTCCCAAAGATGTGGCAGCATTAAGGCATCCATGTGCTGAGAGCAGCATGGAAAACTCAGGTGCTGCCAGGCTGGGATTCATCCGAGCTGAAGGTGGTCACCCAAAATAAACCACCATGCCATGTGCTCTGCAAAGGCTCATTTCTCTTCATGCCCAGGCAGGAGAATGATGGAAATATCCATGTGGGAGACACTGGAGGCAAGGGGAGGCTCCTGCCCCCAACATGCAGAGGGACGATATCTCCCTGGCTGCAAATCCCAAGTGCTTCCTCCTCAGCCCCATCTTCCCAGCGAGGATCCCCAGGCTCCTGCACATCTTCTGGTGACACAGAGAAAGGAAAACCACTCACCTCTGGCCCTGTGGGGCCCTGGAAGCCCACGACACCCTTCAGACCTGGCATCCCCTGGGAGAGAAGCAGCAATGGGGAGTCAGCAGGGTTCCTACCCTGAGGTGGAAGCTGCCTCTGTCCCATCCCTTGCAGGAGGGTCAGGGGAAACACAGGGACCACAAAGCCAGGAGAATGTGGCAGGAGCCAGGGATGGATCTCAGGGCTATCACAGAGGGGCACAAGAGTCATCCCAGGGACAGGGATGGAGGAAAGGAGTAATCCCAGCACAGCAGGGCACAAGACACTCTCAGCTTCCCTGTTAACTCACCTGGAGCCCAACAGGACCTGGCAGGCCATTTTCTCCCTTCACCCCCTGGAAAAGCCAAGAGCAGCCTGAGCAATGGAGGAGAACACAACCTGGGGCTGGGGGGCCATGGCAGGGAAGGAGGAACCTCCTGCCTGACCCAGGCAGGGTTGTGGGGAGCACAGACACCCTCACCTTCACTCCCTTCTCTCCTTTCTCCCCAGCTGGTCCAGGGTCACCCAAAAAACCCTGAAATGGGAACAACAAGGATATGTGAGCCCCAGCTGGACCATCAGAGCTAAAATGTGGCTGCTGTACCTCAAAGTGCTGTCCCCATGGTGCAGGGGGATGGGAATCCTCAAGCTCATGCTAAATGAGGCATCCCTGAAGCAAATCCTGGGTGCTGGTCCCCAGTGCCACCCCACTGCAGCTCCTCCACCCCTGTGTCCCAAGCTAGAGTTGCACCATGTCACCCTCAATGGTGACATGGATGTGTCCCAGTGCCCACAGGGCTGGGACAAGGATCTCCACATGCAAGAGGGTACAAATTAGAAAAGATATGTGATAAACCATGTGGAATTGCTGTTTCAAACAGGAGAAATTAGGTTTCAACCCCCCCAGTATGATCAGAGGAGCCCAAAATCTCCTGGGTAGCTCTAAAACTTTCAGTCTTAAAAGGATGGGATGGGGAGGAAGGGAAAAAACAAGAGGGTGACAAACCACTAGCATTCACTTTTTTATGGACAATTTCTACCCTGGCTGAGAAACCCCTGGAGAGGAGCTGCAGCAATGCTGCACACACACCAGTGCTGCTGCTGGTGTGGTTCCAGTGAAACCAGTGATGAAAGCTCTTAGTGCTTGGCACTGGGACTGGGACTGGCACCACGTTGTGCCCACAGCACCACAGAGCTGAGCCCGTGAGAGGCAGCTTACCTCTTCTCCCTTCTCTCCAGCCAGACCCCGGTCACCCTGGAAGCCCTGCAGGCCCTGAGGAAAGGGAGGAAGGAACAGAGAGGGCAATGAGGAGCTGCTCAGAACCTCCCACCCATGTCCAACCCCACTCCCCACTCCTTGGCAGCTGCTGAGAGCCCCAAACCTCTCAGCATGATCCAGTGCCTCTCCTCTAAACCCCCCTGAGAAAGCTCTCAAGCCCAGGTGTGTTGTCTGTACTCCCCAGGGCTTGCTGCCAGGGGTCTGGGAAAGGGCAGGAACCATCACACCACGAAGGAAGCAGCTTCATGGACTGAATGCTGTCCAAACAGTCCATAATTTCTCTCATTTCTTCCTCCTCCTCCAAGTTTTGAGCCCTCAAGGGCTCTGAGCAACCTGGGCTAGTGGAAGGTGATCCTGTCCATTGCAGGGGGGTGGAATGAAATGAGCTTTAAAGTCCTTCCAACCCAAACCACTCCATGATTCTAAGTTATTTCAGTGAGCTCAGCCCTCATGCTCAGACCCACCACATCCAGGAGCTGCAGGGCTTGGGTTAGCCCAGCTGCACCTTAACACACATGTGAGATGCTTCACAGCTCTTTTTTGGGGAAAAATGAGCCTTGGGGCACTAATCCAGGACTGCCTGGTATGTGGGTTTAAGAGGAATATTCTAAAGGAGGCAAGAGAACATAAGGAGCAGCAATAGCAGCCCCTTGTCTCCTCCCTGGGGCTTGTGGCTCTAGTTTCCCCCATGCCCTGGTCCTGCTTGCCCATGGCTTACCTGCTCCCCTGGCAGTCCCCAGGGCCCAGGTTTGCCATCTAGGCCAGGGAATCCATCTGAGCCAGGGTAACCCACACGTCCTGGCAAGCCCTGGAGCCCAGGTTCACCCTGGGGAGGCAAACAAAAGCCAAGCATGGAAAATTAAGAAATCCACATCAATGCAAAACCATTAAACTCTGAGCTCTGCTCTGCACCTGCCTCTGGCTTTTGCTGCAACACCTGCAGTCCCTGGCCAGTTGGTGGGGAGGGCTGTCAGGGGAAAAGCTTCATGCATCCAGGTACTGCAAATGTTGGGTGCATGGATCTGCCCAGGCTCTCCACCAAAACCATGGGATAGTCCCAACCAGTGGCTGCACTGCAAGAAGCAACACAGAAGGCAGGAAAGAAGCAATGCAGTAAGAGAAGGTCAAATGAAAACCTTCTTCATCAGCTTCTTGGCTCAAAGCCATTCCTGATCCTTTCCCACATGCAGGAGCCTGAGCAGATCCTCTGGGCTAAACAACACCAGGGCAGCTTTTTCTTTACCCCTTAGCTCCTGAATTCAGGCAGGATAAAGAGCAGTTTAGACCAAAGAGGAGATATTTCCCTTCAACTCACTTTGACTATTGGGATTTCTCAGAAACACTGAGAAGGATGTTTCCCAGAAGGTGACAACAGGACTTTGGGACAGCCATGCCAACTTGTGTCCACCTGTCTGGGAAGGCATCAGGTGGCACACGGTGGAGTCCAGCACCCAAAGGGACTGTGCTGCACCCAAAGGGACTGTGCTGAGCAGTGACTGAGCCCATCACCCACTGACAATGGGCAAGAGGAGCAGCAGCAGGGGAATGAACCTGCTGTGGAGAGCCATCCCTGTGCACCACAGCATCCCAGGATGTGTCACCTCCCATCACCCTTCAAACCAAGCACTGTCCCCAAAGCTGGTATGATTCTCCCTCATCCAGCACATCAGGGGCTGATCCAAGAGGGACAGGATCCCTGAGGGGCCCAGGACAGCCCTGATGGCCTCTCCAAACCGGGTTCTTCCCACAGCCAAGCCCCCTCAACCCCTCACTCACCGTGTATCCCCGCTGGCCCTTCTCTCCTGGCTCTCCTGGTGCTCCACAGGGTCCCTGCACACAAACAGGGATTGAGTTGCCCAATGTGTGCTGAGAGCTGCCCAAGCCCTGCACAGGCTGTGTGGGGAGGACAAGCAGCAATGCACAGAGGTGGCTTTGGGAAGGGCAGAGCAGGAGGACTCACATCCCTTGGCATCCCCAACCCTGCCCACCTCCACAGGGCCTGTGCCCAGGGCAGGTCTGGAGTCAGCAGCAGGTCCTGTTCCTTGCTGCTTTGGTCAGGGAGGTCAGGACAGGGAGTTTTGCCTTCATTTCCATTAGATTATGGCACTTCCCTGCTCACAGAGGCCAGATGGAGGGAAAGCAACACCCAGCAATGCCAGGGTGTTGAGCATGGGGCTGCAGACTCCCCAGCACAGGGTTGCCCCCTCACCAGCCCTTCCCTGGCTTGTTTTTGTGCCTCTGGGAGGGATCCACATGGTCTCTATCCAAATACAGGGGCAGGAACCTGATGCCCTAGGGAAGAGAAGCCAGCACTGTTCAGCTGGCAAAGACAGAGGGGCTGCAGCTGCCAGTGAAACCCAGGGAGTTGGATATCAGACATCCCAGGTTTCAGTGGGAAGCAGACAAGCAACCCATTAGGCTTCTTTGAAACCCAATCCCAATGCCCCTAATTACAGCCTGGCAGCAGGCACAGCCCAGAACTGTGCAAGTGCTTGGGGATATCAACTCTGCGAGTGTCCCCAGGCCAGCCAGGGTGGCAGCAGGGCCAAGCAGCACCCAGACACCAAGGGCATACCAGGGATTTTATACTTACAGGTGCTCCTGATTTCCCTGGGTGTCCTGGTGGCCCTGGAGCTCCTGGTTTTCTCTGGATTAAAAAGAGAAACATTGGCAAAACAGATCTCACTGATCAAGTGTTTGGAGAGAGAGGACAACCCAAGTGGCCAAGCCAAGGAAAAACCTGACCCCAAACCATGCCTGAAGAGCACTACTCACCGGCCAACCTGCATGCAGGAGCTGGTAAAATGATGATTGCTGAAAGGAGAATAGGGGAAAAAAGCAAGATGTTAACAAAATCAATCCCTTTTTTGCTTCTTCAAAGTCTTTCTTCTGGTCTTGAGAAGATGCAGCAATGAACCACTCCAATTCACTTCCTTATTTCAGACTATGTGCATGCAAGTCACAGGAGAAGGTTTAATCTGAGGATAACATGTAGGAAATAAGGAACTACTGCCTTCATTAGGAAATTAAGGCAGAAAGGCCACTGCTGGGGTTGGTGAAATTCAGCCCTGCAGCCTTGGGACAACACATGTTTTGCATGTGGAGAGGTCAGACAGATGCTGGTGAGCACAGGTACTGTCATATTTAGCCCAGGTTGGACTGAAACCAGCTGTTTCAACACTGCAGGTGGGAGATTTCATCCATCCCCATGGAAAACCCAGAGGAGGAGATGCCCAGACAGTTGTGCCTGGCAGGCCTTTCCATCATTACTCCTAGCAGCCAAATCTTTCAGGCCCCTCCAATTTCTTAGATGACCAGATGACCACAAAAAGGGGACAACCCACCCAAAAGTCCCAGCGTGGACTAATCCCATCACAACCACAGCTAATCCTATCATATTTCAAAGGCAGCATAAAGGTCCTACAGTCTCATGGTGCAACCTCCTTTCTGCACACCTCTAAGCCAGGTTTCCCCAAGTTTTGGGAGATGCCTGGGAAACAAGGTGTCTATCTCCAGCTATCAGCCATCCTCCTCCCTCTCAGCAGCACAGGCACTCAGGAGGCAAAACACCTTTCCTCCTCCTCCTCCCCACAGTGAGCCAAGCAATTCCAAATCCTGGCTGGCTTCAAAGGCTAAGCAAAGCCCTCCTTCTCCATCACCCCAATAATCCCAGCAGATGGAAGGGCAGAGTTCCTACATGTTCCCCAGCCTCCAGGGCACCAGGAAACCCCCTCCTGTCCCTGCTCCAAAGATCTGTCCTCTGATAGCAGAGGAGAGAGAAGGGGAAAAGCCAAGGAGCTCATTAAGGAAAATAAACACCGACCTTTCAACATGCAGAAATATTTCTAGCACTGAACAGAGCTCTCAGGGGCAGATGATGGATGGCTGCACTTATCCAGCTCTAACACCACACCAGGCATCCCTGCTCCTTTCAAGTTGATCCCAAATTGATTACTGTGAGCAAACTGGTGCAGACCCTGCCAGCCTGCCAGGGCCAGGCCATGCTCCTCCTGTTCAGCCAGTTCTCATTTCCCTCAAAAGCTGCTCACAAAACCTTTCTGGAGGAGGTTGGAGCACAGCCAAGGCCTTGTCTCAGGAATCAGTGAACTCAGATTCACTCGGGACAGGATATTATTTCATTAGGCTTCAAAAAAAAAATAGTCCAACCTTTTAAAAAGGGGAAAAGAAAAAAAGGCCACGTGAGATGTGAACTCATATTTCGGAGCACCAGATGCCAAGGAGAGGGAAAAAAAAAATTGCCTTCTTCGATTTCCGCAGGAAACAGTTGGGACTTTGCTTGCTACAGCTCCAGTCAGGGGGAGAGGTGGGACAGGCAGGGGGAGCAGTGACAAGGGGAGGGGATGGAGGATGGGGAGTGATCACCGTGGGGGTTTGTGCTCCTGTAAAACTCCAACCTGGGAGCAGGGCACAGGAAAACCTTTCAATAGCTCTGCAGGGAGCAGCTCATCTCCTGCAGCACAGCATTGGCTGCCCACTCTGTCACCCTCCTCAGCACACCCCACGGCCATCCCATGACACCCATCCTTCCCCACCCTGGAACACCCTCTCCATCCATCCTCTGACACCCTCTCCATCCCACCCAGGACCACTCCACCCTGTGACACCCTCCAAGCCCACCCCACAACCATTCCATGACACCCTCCCTACTCCACCCCATGACACCCTCTCCAAACACTCCAGGACTACCTCACCATGAGATATCTAACCCATGACCACCCTATGACAGCCTCCTGCCCACCCCAGGACCACTCCACCCTGTGACACCCTCCCAGCCACCCCAGGACCAGCCCAGCCCACCCCATGGCTGTATGGCCACGCAGTCTCCAAGCAGTGTCAGCTGCTGACCTCGCAGTGCCTTATTCCTAAAACTTTCTTCCTTTTCTCATGGAGCAATCTTTCCTTTTGCTCTGATGTTCCTAGCCCTCATTCCCCAGCCTGAGCTCCTGACATTGAAGGTGTTGGGAGGGATAAATGACTCTGGTGCTGCAGATTAAGCTCCCCAGTAACAGTAGAAGCTCCAGTTCTACTTCTCCCTTCCCCAGCTTCTGGGACTCCACCACTACAGAAGTCAGCACTGCCAGAGCAAGTAACACTGCCCCTCAAAGTAACACGGAGACAACTTCGTGGCAAATCCAGTGTCTCTCAAGATGTCATGAATAAAAACACAGGCCAGAGGCTTGGGCTGGAATCACAGTAGCCTTGAGCTGGTTTTCCTTAATTCCCATGAACAGCACAGGAGAGGCTATTGAGCATCTCAACAGCCACAACTGCGGTGGAATAGTCACCATATCATAGAATCATATAATCATAGAATTTTAGGGGCTGGAATGGACCTTAGAGATCATCCAGCCCCAACCCCCTGCCCTGGGTAGGCACACCTCCCACCAGAGCAGGTTGCTCAAGGCTTTAGCCAACCTGGCTGTGAACACTGCCAGGGTTGGGGCAGCCACAGCCTCCCCGGG
>NW_008662839.1:0-461 GCF_000695815.1 Acanthisitta chloris
AGAAGAGAAAAAAAGATCTAACTGCAGAAACTCAGGGATAGGCAATAGATGGAGAAAGCCAGGGAGGGAGAATGGGGGGAGCCTGGCAAGTGAAAATTCTAACAAACCCCAAGCCAAACTGTGACCTTTCCAGAAGAACTGCAGTTCCTAGCTGGTAACAGACCACTCCTAGTGCCTGCCTGTCCCCAAAAGCAATACCTGCCAGCCCTGTCAGTCAGTTTACATCCAAAAAGCTGTTTCATTTCTAAATTTGTAGCTCCATTCTTCAGTGCTGACAAAACTTGACTTCTCATCAACCAAGCAAACATAGTCAAGACTGTCTTCTCACCACTGAAGAACTGTAGGAAGTTTCCAGTTTCCTTCTACAAAGAGGCAACAGTATAGTATGAGCAACAGAGAAAATTATAATGACAAATGCTTAAGATTATTAGATTTTTTAAAATATAAAATTAATTTTTTTT
>NW_008662840.1:0-6442 GCF_000695815.1 Acanthisitta chloris
ATGTGATCAGGTTTTAGTGAAAATATTTATGGAGGATTTGGGAGTAAGATTTGAGGAAATATTTTGTTTTCAGATTGAGAATGCTCAAGCATTTTTGATACAAAATCCTGGACTACTGGTCATTTCACAGCAGACTTGTTTCTGTTATAGCTTTGCTATGTCATGACTGCCTTTCTTGCAGTTCCCATGGCAACAAGAATTTTTGATCTGCAAAGCAGAATACTGGTTTAGGAGATATAATTTTTTTTTTATTACAGGAGAAATTTTGATCCATGAAAGCTGATCAGGCACTCTGCTGTTCCCCCCTCATGTTCCTCCCCTTGATCATCTGTGTTTTGCCCATAAGCTTACACCTAATGAGAATTCCTATTTGCTCAGAATGCAGTTACTTGTACTAATTTTTGACATAATATAAGAGATGGTGGAAAAATTGTCAAGGCCTACTATAGTGATAGCATAGAAAAACATGTCATCTTCCAGCTGGATTCTTGACAGACCACTGCACATATGTAGAAATTTGTAGGTATATGTATTTGTGAACAGTGTATATGCATATTAAAAGTGATGAGACGTAAAGGTGCTCAGGATTTGCATTGACTTGTGCTAATGTTTACTTTGGCTTGGACTCATTTCTAAGATATAATTCATAAAATATTTGCTTTTTTAAATTGACTTATACATTTTACCCAAAGTATCTCAAAATACTGTACCTGATTCACAGTCTAAAATTTATTAACAGTGACAATAATCTTGTGTGTTTTTCTGTGTCTATCCTTCACCATCTCAGATAATACTTGGATGGTATGGGATGTTTGGGATGCATCTGAACCAAATAGTTACACGATAAGCCTGAACAGAGCAACTATGCTTAGGGCATGGCTCATCTTTTTCTAAGTTACATACGTTTTCTGTATTGTTGTTTTTCATTTTGAACACTTGTTCCAAAATAAGAAGATGTGTCTAGTTCCCTCCACACCCCCACAGTTTAGTTTGGGTCATTTTGTTTTGTAACTGGCAAAAAAAAGAAGAAAATGTGAATGGTGCAGTTGCTGAAACAAACAGCACAGGTAAACTAGATAATTTTATTTTGTAAAAGCTTCTGTATAGTACATCTAAGAAATTTTTCCTCATGATGTGTGAAGGGCAATCTAGAAATGCGTTGAAAACAAATGGTCTTCATTTGGTTTGGCCTGGGGGACGGAGGTCTCCCCTTGCCACTGTCACCACACACAGACAGAGGATTATTATGGAATCATGAAAAGGAAAAAACACCACTTTGATCTCTGCTAGTCATCCAAAGACAAGCAGTTATCTGGAGACATACTGTACAGGAGTAAGGCAACCCTGTATTTAGGTAATAACTTTGGCCAAATATCCTTTTGAAAAAGACTTTTCACTAGTGCTATCACCTGTGGATGTTGTGGCTGTAAAAAAATAACTTGCATATATATTAGAGAGAAATTAATCTTAGGACCCAGACCCAAGCATGAATACCCTGGATGCATATCAGTTTTTTCAAGTGAAGCTAGAAATTCTGAAATTACTAATTTTAACTTTTTCTTCCAACTGACTTCCACCAAAGTCAGTTCAGTGCTAATATTAAAAAAGCTTACAGACTGTAGTAGTGTATAATTCAGAATGCTGTGTGTGATTCTGGAACATCATTATGTTTGTGAATTCAGGAAAATCAAGCTATGAAAACTGGAATTTTGAACATGGATCTGCAAAGGTTTATGGTGACTGATAGCATCTGGCAGTGTATTGCATTACTGCTCCTCCCCTGCCTCCCAACACAACCTCAACCCATTTGTAAGAGCTTGAAGGCTTATCTTGGCATTGTTTTTCTGGCTTTACTTATAACACTAGGCAGTGCAGTTTTTCACAGAATAGTTTGTCCAGTGCTCCCTGGGAATTCAAGGGAACAGATAGTTGCTAGCTTGGATTTTATACTTGAGAAATGTGCAAAGTTTAGAAGAAGGAATCCCTTAAATGCAATTAAAGAAGAATTAAGTGTCAGATTTTTTTTCTTGTTTATGGAGGAGATGTGAGGCTGGTGATTCTGCATGAAGCTGAATGAATGGGTCAAACAGCCAGCTTCTGCATCTCTGTTGAGATGCATTAGGAGGAGTGACAATGTGATGACATAATCACTGACCCCAGATTGTTCTCGGCTATAAATCCTCTGGTTGCAGTCTCTACTGTTTCTCTGCATGTGCCGTTCACGTTTAAGGGCTTTTCAGATCATCTCCAGCACCATCTGCTGCATAGTAGAAAGAAAACAATTGTGCTGTGTGTGGAGCCAGCTGACTCCCTGAGTGGAGCTGGGGGTTTGGAAAAATACATCTTGTCTCAAAGAACTTGTCTGCTTGTTCTCATTGACATACTGTGCACCAGTCACTAGGCTGCCATTATGGATTAAAAATAAAACAAGGTGGTGACTCATTTACAGGGACACACACATTTTTGAACAGGTCAGATACCATATGTGTCTTCTCATGCTTGTGTACAAGAAATACTGCACATCCTAATGCCCCTCTAACTAAAAGAAGGGAAACACAGCCTGTATGTAATGCATCTTGTCAGTAGGAATATATTGGTAACATTTGTCCTGCACAGGCAATGAGAAGATAAGCAACACGGTTTCTTAACTGCAAGTATTCACTAGGTGTCAGTGCGTGATTGCACCAAACTGATGTTATTGCTGAGAAGTTCTTTGATTGTGGTACCTCCCTTATGGATAGGGATCTTAAAGAAAATTCCTGCTTTTGTCTCCAGAATGCAGTGTGGATTAAATTTAAGAATAACTGAAGACTAGAAGTAATTATTTCAGTTGCCTTTTTTTTTTTTTTTTTTTTAGGAGCAATCTGATAAAAATGCTGACTTTTTAAAAAAAAAAGACCAACATGTTTAGTGGTTAATGGAGACAATGAAGATTTAGAATAGCCCCTGAATTATCACTATCAGGCTTTCTTGTCAGTGTTCAGTACATTACTGATCAAACACCACTCATACTGCTGCTGATTCTGGGTATGACTAAAAAATTCCTGTTAAGATGTGGAAAAAGTGTAGTTTTCATAGTGATACATTATCTGTAAAATGAATACATTCACTTAACTATTTGCAAAACTTTTGTTTTCCTTAAGGGATGTAAAAGTGTCTGTAAATGTGAGTCAAAGAGAGGAAAGCCCCATGAATATAGCTGAAATTGCCTGATGTTCTGTTCACTTGCTATATCATGTCCCTAGAATGAAATATCATGTATTAGAATATCTTGTATTGCTTGTGTCACAGTATAGATTAAAAAAAAATTTTAAACAGGTTTAAATTTGTGTTTAGTCTATTTTTAGTAATGGATGATTAGGGAACTCTTCTTTTCAATCTGTATAGAGTGATCAACATTCATCTAGAAGTTTAAATTGTTGCAAAATGGATATTTGTATCATTTGTGAAAGTATTTGGGGAGAACTGTACATCAGTAGGTTAAAATTGCAAAAAAAGTCATTCACTTGCTAAATGCAAATGTTTGAAATGGCTTTCTTGTATCTTCCAGTTTGTGTGGAACTGTTCCTATTATATTCTAATCCATAGCACTTAGTGAATGGTAAAAGCATTTACATGTTAACCCTTACATATTTCATCTATTTACAACTGTGGACTTTTTTAGAAGTATTCTCTGGCGCCCTAAGGGAAGTGTTAATTTCTCTTATCTATTAGCACAACTATTATCTTGGTTACAAAGACAAGATTTTTGACTTGTGCTGTACACCGTATTGCTCCACATTCGCTATGGAGCAGAAATACCAGTGTGATTGCTAGGTGGCCATCCTTCCCTTTTTTCCCTATGGTTATGGCTGTACAGGTGTACCATATTTGGTGTCATCTTTGTTTAATCAGACCACTTACCTGTCAGATAGAAACCATCTGATCATCAAAGGTATATTTCTTCCACCCTAGCATCCCTCTGGTTGTATTTACGCACCGCATCTCTCATCATGGCACACAGCTACCTGACCGGCCAGATTTTTTGACAAATTTTGATTGAGCTTGTATAAGAAGCTCTGTAAGAGATACAGTAGGAAGACTTTAGAGACCATTGTCTGTACCTCTCCCTTATAGACACACTGAGTATAAACACGTGGCAAGTTCAAAATAAAGAAGAGCTTGAGTAGCTTCTCTTTGCACATGACTTTCTGATGTTGTGTCTCTGAACACTGAATGAAAGTCCATTCTCTAGCTTCAGTTGCTCATTAACTTCACCAGAAATTATTATCCATTCACGATGATGTAAAATAAAGCAGACTCTGAGACTGTCTTAAAAACCGTTCCTAACCTAAGGCTTAACAATTTATGTGTAAGAAGTGCTGATTTTTGTTTCCAGTTACTGTTCTGGGATTCTTCCAGGACCTCTCCTCAGAAGCTGATCTGTCTGCAGAGTTATTTCTGCTCAGTGACAAATTTTTCATCTTCCCTTGTTTGACATGTCTTGAGAAAGTTGTTTAAAATAATTCCTGGTGGTTGCTTTCTAGTCTTCTGCTTTTCATTGCCAACCATGGTGTTCTGTTGGTATGGTTCCTTTGAAGTTCATGGTTCTGCTAAACATTTTCTTGCAGGTTGCTGCTGCACTGAAGGTGATTAAAAAGGCATTTGCAACTCAGGAAATCCATTTGATGGCTCTCTGCAGTGGCAACTTTTAAAGTCATGCCTACTGTGCTTTTAAACACAGCCAGTAGAACTTGTGTCTCTGCAAAACATGTAAAGAGAAATTCGGTTATCCTCCATTTCACTGGGGTTTCCACCTTACTGAAAGGGACATACTAGCACAGTAGGATGTCTGAATTTCTGAGCTTTGGAGTATAGACAGCTGTGTGCACTGGGGATCCAAAGCACTGATCCTTTTCTGTGGGTGAACCCTTTCAATAGGATTTTCTCTTCTACCAATGATAGAGATGTACTTGTTTATTGTAGTTGAGAGCCGATCCTGAGAAAGTGAGAGACTGGGTTACTGTTTTTTTTCTCAGCCTGAAAGTGTTCAAATCGACACCTGCGTCTTACAGAAATGTACAATAATTGACAAGCTCTAAAATATTTTGTGAAATTAGTGCTAAGCAGGGGTCTACCCTTTCTTTTGGTTGATACTGGATGAAATGGGGCATAATGGTCTCATCTAATGCTGGGACATTCAGTTGTGTGGAGGGATAGCTGAGCTTTATTGTTCATGAGATTGAATTGAAAATAGCGACTAGACTCTTGTTCCCTCCCAAGTGAGCATTATCTTCTAGAACTCTTTGGCAAATCTGTATGTGAGAACACAGGCTGATTTTTTTTGCAGAACATGCTTTTCTTTGGTGCAGCTGAAGTTCATGTCACTTGGGGAATGAGTACATTTTATTTTTTCAACAAAGCAATGTACATTTTGAATTCCACCTTAGCTATGATGGAGCAAAAAGGTAAATAATGATCTTGCTTGTTGGAAGGAGCATGACAAAACAGGCATGTTCTTAATTTCTGAAAAGGCAACTGATCTTTCATGTAATTTCTTTTTTTATTTGTCCCTTTCTTTTTTTAACAGCTCTGCTACTTACAGGCTGTATATTTGTTTACTATTCATTCAATAGCTTAACTGAATGCTGTACTGATCATCTTTTGTGGTAAAAGGTCTTTACCCAGTGCCTATGTGATGCATATGTTCTTAGCTTTGTTGCATGTACAATGGTGTATTTTACCTTGAAAAGCCAATTATGTTGGTTTTTAAAAAAAAATACATGCTAGATAAAAACATAAATGGAACAGGTGCAAGAACAGCTCCAAGAAAGTGGTTGTATTGAAAGGCTGGTAAGTCCTTATGGACTGATCAGGATTTCCTTGGATATTCTCTTTCTCTGTCTCTATTGGTGAGCTGTGCATCAGGAGCACTGAGGAAAAACAGTGAGTACTATAATTAGCAACAGTGCCTGACCTTTTTAAAAGTATGGGTGGGGTAAAGGAGGAGCTCCTTCAGTGACTTCTGGAATTAAATTTTGCACAAGTGTATTTAAAAATGTTGTACGTGTATTGGTAGAAATGTAATGAATTGTTTATTGTTTTTTTAAACCAGAAATTAGGTTATGAAACAAATGTTTTATGGTTGTACAATGTGCTCGAGGACCTCATTCACTATTTGATACCTCTCTTTGATCATTGGTTGGCATATGTACATGTATATGGCACGTGGCACAAAACCCAAAACCTAGTGCAGAAGAAGGGTGACTTTCAGATGTTAGTGTAGCCTTGTGACCTCTCTAGTAATGTGTGTGGACTGATTGTGGGCAATCCCCCAATACTAACTGTGCCTGAGGAAAAGGCTAATTTTAAGTAAACTTGACCAATAGGTGAGGCTGAGGACAGGGTAGCTGTTGAGTCATGTGTAAATCTGGACTGGATGGAGAGAGCAGAAAGTTGTAGG
>NW_008662840.1:6469-32678 GCF_000695815.1 Acanthisitta chloris
GCATATGGTTGAAATCAGGATGGTAGCATGCAGGGCAAAATTTATGTAAATTTAGTTGATTTTTAACTTTATTCTTCAACAAATGAGAGAATCTCACAATGCTAACTTGGGGTAAGTATCAAATATTTGGAGAAAATGTATTTAGGTATTATCCCTGTTCTCAATGTTTTTCCACCTTTCCTGTTTGAATTAGATGATTGTAACTAACTGTGGTATAGCTGTTTAGGCTCAGAATATTCAGCTACACACATTTAGGTTTTTGTACAGTTTGTTGTTGTAATAGTGTCTGCAACAAACATTTCTGAAAGAACTCCTAAAGACTGCCAAAAAAAGGAAAAATATTTATGATGTCTCTTTGCTATTTAATAAAATTCCAAGAACATTCGAAGGCACGCACACGCAGGTGATCCCTCAAATGATATTGAAAGCATTTTCTCTGAATGCCTGTTCAGTAACAACATCTGTGGGAATCAATTTCCATGAGCATTCTATGGAAATAATGCTTGCTTTTGAGTGGGACCTTTGATCCCATGAGAGAAATACAGGTATTAAGGAGTGATGTTATAGTTCCTTCATCAGTAAAAGCCCTTATTCATGGTCCTAAATGGGGAGGGGGACTATATCTTATGCTTTCCAGGTATGGCCTTTGCTATTTTTAAAGATAAATATTAATAAAAGAATTAAAATCTCCAGGCAACATGGGACATGTGGAAGCATTTATTTTTTTTCTGGGCATCTTTATGCATAATTGCCAGCTGGGTCAGAACTGGATTGACTCGAAATCAGCATAAAGGTTTCATCAAGTTGGTGCATTAGTAGACGAAGAGGAATATAAATAAAAGAAGAAACTTGTCTAACCTGCAAAATAAGCAGAAAGAAAAAGAACCCTTATTAATCTTTCAGGTACTCAGCTGTGGTGACTAAGTAAAATCTCATAAGGTGCCTGTCATTGCAGTGGAAAGTGGTATTCCTCCCTGACCTAGCTGTCAGTCTGTGTCTGTGTTCCTTCCAAAAGGGCTACTACCTCATCTTTTTTCTTACCGTGCTGTGCCAGCATTATGCTCCCCACTGGAGCAGATGTGGCTGAAAGCCAAGTATTTTTTATTACAGCCAATAAAAACTGGGTCAGTAAACTTTTCCAGGTTTGCTTAATTTTGCCTTTCAGTCATGAAGTGTATGGTTATGGTTCAAGAGAAGCTTATTTTTGAAGTCTGATGTTTTAAGCTTTTGTACTGTTTTTGAGTTACGTAAAGTCAATTCCTGATTTTGGGAAGAAGTTACCTGACTTAGTTGGTATGTAAATAAACAAAATTGGAAATAATTTCCATGCTAGAAAGCTGCTTTATGAGATAGTCACAGACAAATTAATGGAAATCCATGTATACTCCTGTGCAGAAGTTCTTTGCTTACCTTTTATGTCTATTTGTGTCATTTATTATACCACTTTTGCTTTGACTGAAGGCAGATGACTGTACTCTTGAGTTGATTGAAGGAATATAAATGGATGTTAGTAAGTGGGTGGGAGTCTGAGAAACTTGACGTTTATGTAACTTGAATTTTTAAGAGGTTAAAATTAGGCTGCCTTGAATATGTTTTTCAATTTTGCCCTGAGATTTATTCTCACCTGGCATTATTTTTCATGGAAGTTTCTGTGTATTTTTACGATTTTTTAAAAATTTGATTTTATTTCACACAAGCTCTCTACATATATTTTAAGATGAAAGGAAAGTTTAGTTTGGTTTTAGTTGCTTCTGTTTATCAAGGAATAAAGAAAAACTTGTTTATTTTAACAGATGCTGCAATACTGTTTGTCTTTAAGGAAGGAATGTACATTTTGATCTTCAGCAGTGCAGTAAGCAGTGTAGTCCTTTCCCCTTCTCCTCCAACACAGTGTAGTTTTTACAGCTCCTTGATAGTTAATTCTTCCTAATGTAACATGTATTCAAGTGTCAGATCCATGGACCAGTATGATGTGCCTTATAGAAAGGGCTTAGTTTGTTAACGTTCTGAGTTGAAACAAACACTGTTCAGCTGCTTCAGACACAGCAGAGTGTTCTAGGTTCTATTAAAGAGTAAAAATGTATGAATGCTGTGGTTAAGTAATCCTGTTCTTTCCTGGAGCAGTTTTGATTTTCAAACTATAGGGTGATGTGTTTTCACTGTGCATTGCCCATAATTATCCACCACCTTCTCTAACCTGAACAGTCATCCCTTCAGGCTTCATTAAATGCAGTCAGTAGGGCGTTGAAGCCAATATAGCTTGTTGTATGGCTTCTGCATTTTAATTTGTTGCTATTTGACTATGGAGTTCTGGTTTATTTCAGACACTCATAGAAACTGTATCACATATGTCCTGTTTGATAGTTTCTCACTATTTAAACCTCAGACTACTGGAATCCTGCATGCCTTGAGAGATTTCTAAGACTAGTGGATGATGGCATCTGTCTGCAATTTGTGAGCAAGAAACATTAATTCTCCATTTGTTTTCAGTCATAAATCATAACTAATTTCCTTACAATGGCAGCAGTTTCAAATTAAGGAAACCTTAGTCTGGGTTTCAGAATCAAACATCAGTGGGTTCCAGTTCTTTTGACGATGCAGGAGTCTTCTAGGCAGCTGAGTGCACACCAGTAAGTCATACATACTTCATTCATCACTTTTTTCTTTTTTTTTTTTTCTCTACTGGTGTTTACTCTGCTTGGAGACCATGCTGACACATCTCATAATGGCACTGGATGCTGAATTGCCACATGGAATTGGCAGTGGCTATGAAATTCAGATAGTCTTGTTGCTGCCTGACAAGCCTGATTCCTCCCTCTTCAACTGTCCTTGCACACAGATGCGCAGGATGCTGAAAAACAAGGTGTTAAGACTGTCTGTCTCCGTTCAGGAGGTCTAGTAGATCTAATGTGTAGAATATCACATGGCTTGCTGGGATCTTACTAGCAGAACAGTAAATAAGGTCCTTATTTCTAGACCTGTGTGAGAAATTTGTTTCAATGTCCTAGTCGCAGTCTTTCAGGCGAGTGAGTATGCTGTGGGTGACCTGACCTTTTTCTGCATTAAGAGACCAGGTGATAACTCTTTTGCTCCTGAGCAGGACAGTAGCTGCTGCTTCTCTTTGGCAAATGCCTGATCCTGCAGTCAGTAGCCTGGTGAACAAGCTGGTAACTGTCTCAGAAATCTGCCTGTAGCTTTCTCTAAACATCAAGCTCCACCTGTGTCTTCATGAAGCAGTATGTTTGAGCTGATCTTGCACTTGACAGGAGAGATCTACAGTAATTGGTTTCTAATGAACAGCTGTGATAAGCTATCACAAAGTTACATAACCTGAGGATAGCTGCTGGGAACCAGGGGCTGTGTGACTGCCTGTGTGGATTATGGAGTGGAGATCAGGAGATGCTAGTTACCAGTAATCAGAGTTCTTTGAGATATGCGAATCTACAAGGCCTCAGCCTTTTGCCCTCAGCCATTGTTTCCCTTCTCTCCCACTTGAAAAGATTTGCATTTCAGGAGAAACTAAAATGGTGCAGTAGGTACTACCCAGTACCCTAACCTGAAGCTTTATTCAGGAAGGAGGTGATCCTGTCATGTGCTATCCTTGTATATGGGGATTGCCAAAGGAAACTTCATTCTTTGTAGAGTCAGACAAAATGGAAGTTGTATTTTAGTAGCAACAGATGTAATCAGGGAAAGGAGAAGTAAAGAACGTCGTTGCAGGAATCTGCTTCCTGGTGAAGTTTTCCTTTTGCCCAATGTAATAGGTCTGGAGAAAAAAGATAAATGTATGTTGTATGGAGCATCAAGTAAGGTAAGTTAAACTAAGAAAGGCAGAAATAGCCAAACGAATACACACACGAAGAGCAATACCTTGAGTCACAGCAGGGACTGGGTACAAACCTGGATTCAAAAGGGGACCAATTTCCCTTTCTCCATATCTCTATATATGTGATTAATTAGTCCAATAATGGCACTTTGGAGCCGGAAAGCATTGCTGAGACTTAGCAGGTGCTGGCTGTGGAAAGGGACAGTCAGGTCCAGGTGCTGTGCCAGGGAGCAGCCAGTGCAGCAGGTGGCTTGGAAGGAGAGGGTAAGGCAGAAGCCAAGGGTGACCCAGCAATACAGAGCTGGTCAGGCCTGGGGATGGCTGCCAGGCTGGGTCAGGAGCCTGGTGGAGAGGCAGGTCTGAACCCCCTTGGAGTCTGTGGTCAGCACTCCAGGGCCTGGGTCAGGCAGGTGCCTGGCTGGGTCCCAGCATGGCTGCAGCAGTGGGAGCACAGCTTGGGCAGAGGCCAAGGGCAAGAGGCTGAACTTGAAGGCAGGGTCCTGGCAAAAGCTGGGCAGGCCCATGGTGTGGGATCTGCTCCCTTCTTCTCTCAAGACCCCCAGCTGTGCTGTCTGTAGGTAGCCAAACCCCCCACCTGCACAGGGGGATGTCCTCAGCACCTTACCACGCTGGCAGAAGTGAATTTCATGTATTAAATATGCATTTGTCAAGTAAATTACTTAATTTTTGATCTGCAAATTGGGGCAAGTTTCATAAGGACTTTTAGATGCTTCACAGAAATCTGAGGAAACTGGCAAGGTTAGGTTGCAGAGACTGCACAGACCCCACTGCTGGGGAGGCTCATGTGTGCAGCCCTTGTGAAGTGTGGGGGAAGCACCAGCCCACTTAATGATAATCAGTTTTTGTAGCAATGCTATTTGTGTTTTACTTTAGAAACACTGACTGTCTCTAGTAGAGTTGCTTCATTCTGGTGCTGTTGTAGAGTTGTTGGGTTTTTTATTGTTAATAATCTCCTATTTTCGTAGCAGATTTTGCAAGGCATTCCAATTTACTTGTTTATACAGCCCATTTCTCTGACTAGCTATTCCGATAGTGCTTTAGGGCTGGAATGGTGTTGGACCTTGCATCTGTATTTAAAAGATGTTTATTAAGTCTAGTTATGACACTGCGAGTCTGTATGTCTGTGCATTTCTCTCAGCATTCAGGCTGGTTGAGAGGTGAAGCCTTGGTGCACAACTCTGAATTTCTTTCTGCAGATCAAAAAGAAAATACATTTGAAGAAGTCTTCCAGCCAATTGCTTATCAGGGCAAAATGTCTGTTTAGGTTTTCCTCAGTGTTCCCCACAGTTCCTTCCTGCTAAAGAAAATAGTATTGATTGTCTGGATTTGAAACCTAATAGTCTTTTAATGCTTGCAAGAATGTATTTCCATTTTTCTAGGCATCTAGGAAGGGGGTTTGTGTTAGACTGAGGTGTATTTGGTTTAAAAGACACCTACTTTACTTGTTAAGACAGAATCTGAATGTTATGCACAGCGTCTGCTGGCAGTTCGTCCTGATAAGACTGACAGCTAATTTTTTCAGAAGCTAAATCAGCTATTACTCTGTAGTGAAAGTATGCTAATTGGTATAGTCTTACTGTGGTTAAAGATCAATAATTCAGTGAAGAGGACAGATGCTCTTATTTAATGGAATTCATAGCTAATTTTATTGGAAAGCTATAGCTGAAGATTGAAATTTGTAAACACAAAGGTATTTGTCAGCTTCTGCTGCTCAGTGTTTTTCTTTCCAGGGGAAATCCTGGAATACAGATGCTTTGATGTGACAGTAAATGATAACTTAGCTAAGAAGGCTCATGTTTGATTTTGATTTTAAATGTAATTAAACTGTCATAAAATAAATGCGATGCTGTTGTCTTCATCCGAGCCAATACCTGATTTATATAGATATGTAGAAAGCAAAAATTCTCTGATCTTGGAAATAATTTTTTACAACTACATTTAAGAGGCTACAAATACAGTAATAGTATCTTCGAGGCGCATGGGTTGAAAACTGTTCACCTAGTCATTTTTTGCATTTAAATTCTTAATTCGTTTTGAAGTTTCGTGTGACTGAAATTCATGCAGCACATTGGATTTTGGCTTCTATATTATAAATACAATAAAGTAAATGCACACACCCCAATTATACAGGTAGAGCTTTATATATCTAGCACTTCCAGAAAAGTATCTAAAAAGTAATTATTCTCTTTCAAGTATTTATAATGCTACTTCAAACAGAAAATAATTTATTTAGTAGGAAATTCCTGTCATCTATCTCTGAATTACTCTAATTTACATTGAGATTTCAGATCCTTGCTTTGTATAAAGCACCACTGTTATTTTGATAATCACAAGCTTTCCTAAATACACAGCAGCACTCTTCACTGAAGATCTGGATAGCTGAGTCAGTCTCAAAGAATGTATACAGGCAGTAACTGTGTTCCTACAGCTGTTTGCTTGTTTTTTCCTTACAAAAAAGGAGCTGAAAGGGAGAATTACTATTCACTAGTGGAGCTGAAGATTTATTAATAGACTTTTTTTTTCCTAGTCTTTGAAGTTTGTCACTACCTTTCAGTACAGTGTGTCCTCACTGATTACTATGTAGCTCATTAAAGCCGGTTTTTAGATGTGCCTTTTTGTTCTGTTTTCTTCTTTCTGTTTTCCCTTTTGCTAGCGTGCAGATGGGGGTGGGGAGTGGGAAATAAGGGAGAGAGCATGTTCCAGAGGATGCCAGGATGACTTCGGTTATTGGATGACTGCTGTCTGATGGATGGGAAAAGGAGGAGTGAACCTTTCAGTTTGTACTGACTGAGCTGAAACACAGAAACACGATTTACAGGTAAGGGTGAAAAAAATTCCTGTTATGAATAGCTGTTCTTGATCCTTGCCACAACATTTATTGGATATAAAAAAAAATATGTATGTGCAAGAATCTTGGTTGTTCCTCACAAATGACTCTGAAGCAGCTTTTCAGGTTTATTTCTCCTGCCTAAGAGGTTTCAACCGATGTGAGATCCATAAACAGTGAAATCATAGGCATGCCTGATGCTGACAGCTTTCTCATGTGACAGTACACGCATTGCATCTCATTGATGCTGAAGTTGTTCAGTAAGCTGCAGAAAGGGAGGTCTTTTGTATGATGGAAATACTGCTGAAAATACAGTGTATACTACCAGCAGGAAAAGAGTGCTGGAAGATCTAAAAATGTTTTCTTTGAGTTTGGATAGGAAAAGTGCTTACAAATGAACTGCTTCTAAAATTGTGTCTTATGTAATGTTGAACATAGAATAAGAATGGCTTCTCAGAACAACTCAAAGGGTGTGTTTTGGGGGGTTTTTTATTGTTTTTAGGTTTGGAATGCATGTGGTTGATAATTCAGTCATAAAATTATCTTTGTCACAAAGAAAAGTATGATGCATATGTGTACAAGAGGTAAATCTTGTAGTACCTACACCATTTACCTACCAGTTTCAATAAACTGTTGAAATAGCTTCTTTCTGCAGAGTTTCTGTTAGCAGCAGCTGTTAGTTCACAGAGACTGGAGATGGCAAGTAGCAAATAACTTGGTACAGAAAATAGACTTGTTTATCAAGCCATATTATATGAAGGTACAGGACTACAGGCAGAAGTCCTGGCCCCACTGAAAGAATTGGGGCTTTTGATATTGGCCTCACTGGGGCAAGGATTTCAATATGTCAGCTCTCTGTTGACTAACTTCTACATTTTACATGTAGCAAGTAATGGTTGTACTGAACCCTGTTTTGCTGGTTTGAGGCAAAAGTCTTAATTGACATAAATAAATTCTGATTATCATTGGTTACAGAGTGTTTATATTAAAATATAAAGCTAAAATTCTGGAACTTATTTTTAATAGATTTCAGAGATTAAAATCAGTAAATGCATGTATCCATTTTTGTTGTATTCACTGAGTGAATTCTGTTAGAGCAGACCTAAAATTATTAAAAAGTGATGTCATTAACAAAAAACTGGATCAAGTCAATAGAACTCTTATGAATGCTAAAAAGGACTGGAAGAAGCTTTGTCCTGTGTCCACTTATTTATGCACCTTACCAGCTGCAACCATCTGTAGTGGTGTCCTTTTCACCTAGCTGTTTCTTCAGAAAATGGAGCCTGATGTGTTTGCTAAAAAAAAAATAATGTAAAAAAAGCATAGTAATTTAAAGCAAATATAAGCAATTGACAAAATTATTCTAAAAGACTGATGAACTGAATCTTTTTCTTTTTTTTAATACTGGAATGTAAACACTGGTAAATAATACAGAAAAATAGTTAGTTGACTCCTAACATTTGTTATTTGCAGGGAACGGACATGAATCGGAAAGCACGGGGACAACTGTTAAATTACAGTTTCAGATCTATGTATGCAAATCACTTTTACCCCCCTCAAATGAGAAATCTGACTCAGAGCAGCTCCAGTAACAGAGAGGAATTGATGAAAACAGAGATCTAGTTCCACATGTGTTTAAATTATTCTGTCTCCTTGGAAACGCTGCTGCTGCAGATGGATTTGGCTTTTGGTGGCTAAAAATATCTACCGCTTAATAATGACAGCATGAAAGATACTGAATAAAACTACTGTGCTGTCACTAGTTTTAAAGTTCCCTAATGATTCAGGTATTCTACATGAACTACAGATTTGCATTTTCTGTCCAGTATTCCCTATCAGCTGCTGCCAGCACTCACCAGCTTGGTGGAAATGAGATAAGCTCATTAGCCTTGGTTGGAGACCCTGCTGGGAAGGGAGCATGTGAGTGGGAGGTAAACTGCATGAAGAGTTTGAAAGCAGGTAGAAAGTTGGTTAAAAAAACTTATGGTGGTGATGCAGCTATGTGTTGTGTAATATTTGAAGATACTTCTCAGAGAAGTCTATGATAGGAAAAGACTTAGGCCCTGCCTCTGCAAGTTAACAGTCTGTAAAAAAAATATTTTTTCTTTTATTTATTGCACTAGTGAGTACTTCTTTATCAGGTGTATGTGCAGGTGACTGAAATATCATACAAACCGTTTTAAGTAAAATATTAAATCACCTCAGACAGAAGCCAAAGCCTAAATTACTAAAAAACTTGCTGTAAGTAAGAAATAGCATTCCATTACTTAGCAGTGCTAAGAAATTTCATCTTTTAAAGAACTAATATTTTCCATTAAGGGTGCATAGCCACTACTTCCAGCAGTTGAACTCGATGATGCGTTCCATTTTGGGATACTGTGATACTACTATTTATTTTTAAATCCAGTACTTAATTATTATTCCCTGTACATATCATAACTTCTTTTGCTGTCAGCTGGTATTCAGTACAAATGAAAAATACCACTGCTATTTTTTGATATCTCCTTCTTTTCCATTGGAACGCTTCCTTCTTGTGCCTAGAAAACAAATGACAAACGTTTTCTTTGTGCTGCAGGGTGGGCTAAATATGCCTCTCTTATTCTTTCATTTTGTTGTATATATGTGATTTGTTGTAGCATATGTTGATCAGCATGCTGATTCATTTTTCACTGTTGAACAGGGCATTTCTCCGGTTATGTAGTGTAGATAGCATTAAAATATTATGAGGTATTGTACACATACAAATAATTAACCCTCTGCAAATTACCATTTTTACCTGGCAAAACAAGTACCAAAGGTCATTTAAAGTAAAGTTGAATACTTGGTTTTGGTTACTTGAAATGAGTAGGAGGAAAGGATCTGGTATCTTTCATTCTATAAGAGACTATTAACATATTAAGAAAACAGATTATTAAATGGATTATAGAAACTCTTCTATGAGCACAATAAAATTTAATCATAGCAGACCTTATTGAGAAGAATTTGCTTTGAATTGGGATTGACAAGCCCCAGTTGTTTTAATTTTAACCCCCTCTTTCCTATGGTATGTAATTTAAGATTCCAATGAGATAATAAGTAAATCTAAACATTATTTGAGGACACAAAGGTATAATGCTTTGCTGGAAGTAGCATCTTTGTGTTTCATAGTGGTAGTCAATTTGATATGAATCTTTTGATTTTTATATATAGAAGCAGAAGTTCTCATCTGGTGAAAATAGTATGAGAAAGTTTGTTGCATATTGCCTGTCATGTCTAGGTTGTGGAACATAGTGATGATAACATGGAAGTACTGGTTTTTTGTGTGTTTGGTTTGCTTTGATTATTTTTATAACAAGTTGCAAACAGATGAGGTGACGTTTCTCCCAAGCTAGATTTTTCCAGCAATTTTCAGCACTGTTAGTTCCTGCCTGAAGAGAGTTTTGTGCTGTACAGCAAATATCAGACCATGTAGGTGAAGACAATCTTACCACATTTGCCACTCTTCAAAAAACCCAAACTATCCATTCATCTTTTTTCTAATCTCCTAAAATTAGACATTTTTGATCTTGTCACAGGGCAGAAGTAGTATCATTATTGTCAGTAATTGTGGCCAGAGCAAGGTATGAAACATTTGGGCCTTTGTTGCCTAAAATTTGCATTTACGCTCCGCTTGGACACATGCACACATCCCTCAATATGTAAACAGTTAAGCTGGAAGAGTTTGCTCCTGCCTTTTATTTGCGAGGGAAGAAAAAAAGAGCAAAACCTAGTTCAGAGAGTGTTTTGCAAGTATGTTCCAGGACATTTTTCTGTTACAAGTTCATACTGCCGCTCCTGAAGTTCAGATACTCTGAACTGTTGGGTGTTTTTGTGGGTTAGTTTGTTTGCTTTTTGAAACTCTGTTAAACACTACGTATTTCAGAGGAGAGAATGGCTACCCCCTGTGTCAAGATGCAGAGAACATGGGGCAGAAGAGGAGAGCTATTGAATTCCTGCTCTCTCTTCTGGCTTTGACAACAGTAGTGATTGAGCAGCCAGGCTGTGTGTTAAACAGCATGCAACAGGGAGCTGAGTAGCATGTCTTGGGGCTCCTTTGGCATATACCAGTCATGACTATGCTGTACTTTGGCAGGAGCATACTGAGATACACAAGATATCCTGCCATGTTATGCAGTTCCTCTGCAGGCACTGCACAAGATTGGTGTTGGTGAAAGAATAGTGTGGAAAATCAGAACTTAACTAGTACGAAGAGGTGTTGCAGTGAGCCAATTACTATTACTGCCTGGGCTAATCTGGGCAAAATTTATATTAAAGACCACTTATTTCCAGGACTTGGGAAGTTGATAGCATTGCAGTCTTCATTACAGAGCTGGAGCCTACTGCCATTCTTGCAGCTGGGAGCAGCATAATGCAAAGCTGCTGTGCCAAAAACACGCCAAACCCACTGCTGACAGTATTGGAACATCACTCCAGTGGCTGAGAAGGTGCTAAGCAAGCCAAATGTTGTATCTCCTTTTTCAAAGAGGTGCAGTAAAGATGTGTTGTTAGTATGCTGTCTTCCGTATAGCAGTTGGACCAGTTCTTCCCATCATCTGCATGCTCACTCTGCTCTAAAAGTCTGGGTATCTGTAGAAGTCAGTAGGACTGGTGGCAGTGTTTTTCTCTTTTCACATTTCAGTTTTACCAGAAGCTGTGACATCTCCTTGCCAGACCTTTGCTGCAAGTAGTCCAGCAATATAGTCTAAACAATAATAAGCCTTTTATGGGAGCATACATACAATCTTCAAAATTTCTTCAGGGGTACAGGTAGTTCTGTAGTTAAGGCAATTTCTTTTTTCTTTAAACAGAGCAAAAGAAAATCGTCCAGAAATTTTGGGGGAAGAGATTCTAATTGATGAAACTGAAAACTTTAAACCTGGAAGAGAAGGGGCCAATACCAGGTCTTCTGTAGTGTTACCTAAAGACGTTGGAAAGGACTTTGACAGGTGCTGCTAAAAGTGTCCTAGATGACTTATATGGAGTCTAGGCACTATGAACCTGAGTTTGTGACCCAGCTTCAGCATAACTCTTGAGTCTCCTGTTTCCTTCTAGGACTTGATGTGATTTACACATCTTTCATAGAAGCAGTTCTTGCTGCAGAAAGCTTAGAAGATTGCTATAAATGAAACACAAGCTCAAACAGCTTTTGTGGACAAATCTCATTTTGACAAGAAAGCCCTCTCACTGAGTGCCTCTGGATTCCCTTCTACCAGGTTGTGCCTTCATCATTGGAGACCTGAATGCAAAGCTCCTGGGTGCCTCATTGAATTATTACTGCTTCTTACTCATCTTATTTTGCTCTCTGGGGAGCATGCAGAGAAAAAACTTTAGAGAACTAGCCCAGAATTTTCTTCTATCAGCTGAATTATACAGGCGTTTCATTTAACCGTTGACATCAGTTGATGTAGCTAAGAATTAGAACTCCTGCTTCAAAAGGCCGTTTCACTGCTCTTGTGTGCAGGAGTCTTGCATTTGGATGATGCAGAGGGGGGTATTTGCATGTTTTGTGCACGTAGGGACCATGTGACATGCTTTTGGAAGAGTAAGAGAGCCAGATCTACCAGCATTGCATCTGTACTGCTTGTGGAGACAGGAGGTGAGCATATGCCAACATCATTTCTGCATTTTAAATTCATTGCCAGTGGAGCTAGGTGGCATGTGTTAGAGTGCACAACAATGCGTAGGCAGTCTAGAAGATTAGTGGATTAGTAGTCAGGTGTGAAATCAGGAGTACTGTAAAGCGATGGTATAGAAGCCCTGCAAAGAACAGACTTGGCAGAATTTGGCTTGCAATGCCAGAACAGATTCCCTAGGTTGAACTGCGCAGTCTAATCCTGCAGGATTTACTTGGTGCTGTGGATTTAGCTAGATTGAAGCAAACAAGGAGAGAAAGACTTTTCCTATTTTACGTTTGTGTAACTTGATCGCTGCTGTAAGCACAAATATATGAGTAAGATTATACTAATGGTATTCCCTGTGCCTGTTCAGTGCAGTCTCTTAAGTGGAATCAGCTTGCTATGTATTTTTAAATTTTACAGATTGTAGTACTGAAACTACCAGAGCCTACCTCTGGCAACTGGTGCTTGTGATTAGAGCTGCCAAATACAGCAAAACATGTATTGCAAACATTAATTTGAATTCTGAACAGCTGTTTGATTCATGTTCGTGTACCTCTGTTGCTCACTGTTTGCAAGCATTCATGCAAATGGTTTTTTGTCTGCATTAATGCAGTTCTTTACGTGAATAGTCATTTTCACAAGCAAATAATATTCTTTGTGTGAGTGATGTTGTCACTGTAGGTGCTTTGGGGTTTGACTGTTCCCCCCCTTCCATTACAAACTTTCAGTTACACAAAGAGCAGAATAACTCAGCGCAATATGTGGAACCAAGCAAGCACCTTGATTAGTTCACAGCCATCTCTGCTGCTGACGTTTATTCAGCAGGTAAGAAAAATGTCTTTAAAAAAATGAAGCGTTGTTTGCAAGCTAAGAAAAAGACAACAATTCAAAACCAATATTAATCACAACAAATAACCCAAACATCTCTGCTTGTGAGCATCAATATTCATGATGTGACTGTGAAATTATTTGCCAAGTCTCCCTAGCATGTTATAGTACATGCTGACTGGCCAGTGGGTGGGAGTTGTTTGTGATGAGTACTTTGCAGTAATGTTTTATGTGTAACATCTGTTTTCTGCATCCTCCTGTTCAGTTTGCAGTCATTTGCATAGAAGTGTTTTATGTTCAGAAGCAAATCTGTAGTTCTACTACAGACTCTTGCCTAAATGGTTCGTATTTTCAGTTAATACATTTGAGACAAAGCAAAATGCAGTGTGGCTCATAAAACAGGTATTTATTTATTTAATGCCTGCCTTCTATGTTTATATTTGGTTTTATTTTTCAGGTAAGAGTTTTTATCCAGGTAGATTTTATCATGTTATATGATCAGGTCTCAAGAAGGAATTAGTATAAAAGAAGGTTTCATAAATGACTGAAAGAAACAAGGAATTGAATTGGATTTCTCCCCCCCCCCAAACTGCAGTATGTTCTTGGGCTGTTTTCTCTTTATTTTTCCTGATCTTTCATCAATACCTGGTTTTTATAGTGAGGCTTTTCTCTGAATCATGAGGATATATAATTTGAAGTTGAGTCCTATTTTATTGCTATGTATCTGTTTTGTTATGCTTATTGCATATTTTACATGCTTGATGCTTATGTTTTCGTAGTTATGTTCCATACTTGTTCACTTTCCCAGGTGTTGTTGTATGAGCTGTATACTATAGTGCTGAATCTCACAAAACATTTATTTGAAGATTTTTGCTAGGATGAAAATATCTTTGTGTTTGTCACTTGTCCTGGTTTTGCCTGGAACAGACTTCATTTTCTTCTTGGTAGCTGTTACAGTGCTGTGTTTTTTGGATTCAGTATGAGAATGATGTTGATTACATACTGATGATTTGGTTCTTGCTAAGTGGTGCTTTCCCTAAGGACTTTTTCACGGTCTTATGCTCTGCCAGTGAGGAACTGCACAAGGAGCTGTGGGCAGCATAGTCAGGACAGCTGACATGGCTGGGGATATTCCATAGCACAGTACGTCATTCCCAGTACATGACCTGGGAGAGTCACCTGGAAGGAGCCTGTTCACTTCTTGGGGACAGGCTGGGCATCAGTCAGTGAGTGGTGAGCAAGTGTATTGTGCATCACTTGTCTTTCTTGGGATCTGTTGCACTCTCTCCCTCTCTTTATAAATGCTGCTATTATTATTATTATTATTATTAATAGTATTAGCATATTTAGTAGTAGTATTATAACATTTTGTTTCAATTACATAATTGTTCTTATCTGAACCCACATTTTCTTTCCAAGTCTTCTTACCACTGCAGGGCGTGGAGGGAGAGTGAGTGTGTGAGTGGCTGAGTGATACTTGCTGGCTGGGGTCCACTGCACAAAGGTTTTGTCATTTCCCTATTTCCACATTGCAGTTTGTTGTCTGTTTCAGTAGTGTCTTTTAGCACATTTCAAAGCAATAGCTGAAGTGCAAGTTAGGAGACATGCTTTTACCTCTCCTTATCGTGCCTGTCTAATGGGGTCCTGGTGCTATTGTTTTGTGGATTATTTTGGGGGGGGGTGGGGGGTTGTATGTCCATGAGTGTCTGTGAAACACTGAGGATATGGCAACTAAAGTTGGATTTTGTAGAACAAGTTTGGTGGTGTATGTTTTTGCAATATCATTAGAAGAATTTTCTCCTGGGAACACAGGTAATGAATGCACTGTCACCTCCACTTACTCAGTAATTCTAACATCACTCTTTTGGGCTTTTCACTGGGATTTGGAGATACTTACTGCAATGAGGCTGTCACCAAGGTTTTCTAAAATTTCCAGTCTTTTTAGGTACAAGAGCAAATCAAACCAGCCAGGCTTTTACATTATTTTACTTTGCAGGTTCCAGGTAGTATTGTGACTGTTTTAAATATGTCACCCACATTTACATGGCATTTTTGTCTTCTAGTAATAACATGTTGCCTCTGAAATTTTTAAATATATGGTGCCTGCCAATTATCTGGCATCGTAGCAAGGCAAAGCCTGTTGCCATGGAGCTTTGAGGACTTGCTTCATCGGTCAGCATACCTGCAGCTAGAGCACGGGATAAATGATGTCTTTGTAGGAGTAGTTTCTTCAGTGTAGAAGAAAACCAGGAAAGAAAGGAGGAAAAAATGGATGGGGGGTGTTTAACAAAGAGAGATCCTTCTTGCAGCCCACATCCATCATATGCTTCCGCTGTGTCAAGTTGCCATTTTCTTGAAGAATCCTTAACTGTGTCAGGCAATTGGTGTTTGACCTAGAGCTCACAGCAGCATATATAGCTGATTTTCTTTGCTTCAATACTGTTTCCCCTGTTTCAACTTTGTTTTGCTTTGTTGTGCATTAATGCTACACAAGCATGGTGAGAAGGATGGCAGAGGATGACGTCTCACCTCGCTGTGCAAGGATTTTTGTTGCAAAGGATGTATCAACAACCAGGAAAGCTTCTAGTGCCTGTGCATTACTCAGTTGTGTGAATCAGCAGGATGCCACTGCAAATCAAGCGTAGCTACTAGACAGCTATTTAGTAATTATCCAGAAAGGTCTGTTTCTAATTGAACTTTTCAAGCCAACTTTCAACCTTTTTCACCTAAAAGGATAAGTTTGATATAGCAGATTTCTTAACTGTAGCTGATGGTTGTTTTTCAGTGTTTGTCTTTGAAGGCTGAACCTCACTGGTGTCTTACTGGGAGTCTAAGAATATTCGCTGACTGGTTGGACTAGATGATCTCTAAGATCCATTCCAACCCCTAAAATTCTGTGATTCTGTTATTTGTTTCTCTTAGTCGTGTGCTGTTGTTTGGTTCCTATAGTCAGTTATGGACTTCTGTAAGGGATTCTGTATCTATGTAGATTTGCTCATTTTTCTTCAGAATATATGTATTGCTATAGTACTTCTGTGTGTTTAAGAGTTTTCCCATCCTATATGATGGTACTGTCTTGCAAGTAAGTTGTGTTATCAAAATTGTACCACTGTGTGGTACCTTTATGATTTCACTAATCAGATATGGGGCTTTTCTATAATTTTGCTTTTCATTCATCTATGGAAAATTTGACTTGTGTAAGTCTTTGGTGCCTTGTCCCCTAAACCTGGGGAGTCTTCTGTTCCAATGAGGTTGGATTCAAATTTCCTTGTGACTGCAGTTGCTTCAGTTTGATTCCCCAAAATCTGAAATTACCTATTCAACTGTAGTTGTGGTGCAGGAGAAAGAATAATTCAGTTTAGTTACATGTTCTGGTTCCCTGATTCTGGACTTGGGGAACCTTTAGTGATTTCACTAACTTGGTGGCCTCAGTGCTGTTAGAAGTTTGACTGTTGCTTATTCCTCTTGCTCTCTGGGATATATCCCTGTCTTCCACTTGGATATATCACATAATGAGCAGAGAGCAAAATAATGCTTTCATAAACAGTACTGGGTTGTGTGTTCCATGCTTATTATATATCCTAGTTCCTGGAGATGTGGATCTTGCTCAGGTACTGGAGGATGCCTTTGTAAACAAGGCTATCTGATAGAGCATGCCTTATGTGCTCTGTGCAGATGTGCCTCTTTCTGGAGAATATTGGCTTATGGAGCAGCATCTGTTTATACAGATGTTATTCTAAAGGGATCTCCCGCTGGTACATAGCGTGTACAAACAGCTTTAGATACTCTTTAATCTATCTCTGTGAGAGCCAAGCTCTTGAGTAATGGAAGTGCCTCCTTTCCCCATGTAACATTTTCCTGGGGAGACTTGATAGCAGACAGATTAGAATCAACAGATCTCGGGCAAGTGGCAACATCTAAATTTTATCGCAACTACTTTGTCAAACAACCTTGTCAGTATTGTTCCTGGAAGAGATTCAGAACAAAAATTGGGCGACAGTCACATTAAATATATATAATGGATAGCTATGCCTTCTCTGTGTTGTGGTGGTACTCAGTTTCTGCAGTATTCCCAAACCTCCTGTCTTGATCAGCTAGCTGGGTGTAGAGCTAACCTATATGCTATTTCCAAGGATCCTGGGAATCATTTGTTATGGTCAATTATATAAATCTTCTTAATGGAATGGCTTTGCTGTTACCAGGTTGTGGCACTTGTTGCAAACGTAGGCTACACTAAAAACAAGCAGATTTAAAACCCTTTGGTGTGAAAAATGTATTTCCTTCTGCTACTTGCTGTGAACAGTTCTGGCTGTTGAGATTCTTACTATCTGGAACGACTTTACTGATGTGCAAGATGCATGTTAGTCAACCAGTCACTGTGTGATATTCTGGTAGAAGATGATGTATGACAAAAGGGCTTTTGTCTGGGAATCATCTCAGGCTATGAAATTAGTTCTTGCCCTCAGACAGTCTGTACACTAGTCATGATTGCAGCTATTAGGTTTGCCTTGCAGTGCAGTTATGATGGAGGTTCTTTGGACCTGGAACTTCATGACTCTTGTAGCCACAATTTCAATGGGCATGGACATGGATGTGACTTAGGTCTCACTTGTATGATAAACTCTTTGTCAGCCCATTTCTCACTCTCTTCACTGAGATGTTTAAGTGTAAGCATTTTCTTTCTCACACTCCAGCTGCCTCTTTACCCTCTTCTGCAGTCAAGCTATAATCCTGTGGATTTGATATTGCAGGCTGTTGCCATGGAAATAATGGTGATTTCAGAATTTCAGTGTTGTAAGCACTGCAGGAGGCAATGGAAAAGGTGGTTGGAAAGAGATAGAGTGAGGACATGGGGGACAATTCAGAGGAGTTGTTTCTGAACCTGTTTTTGGCTGGTGGGTGGGGGTGGGAGTGGGGAAGGAGTTCTGCTCCCTTGTCATAATTGTGGGTTTTCAGTGTGTGCATGTTTTGTTCTTTTCTCCCTTTCTCTTTATATTTTGTAAATGTGTTTTTATTAAAGGTTGATTCATAAAAATGTCATGTATTCTTACATGTTTTGCAAAGGTTATTACAAAGTGATGCTAAATTCTCCTTTCCATGTCCTCAGAATAAAAATACAATGCTTTCTTTGCAGTTTATAGTAATTCCTTTTTGGACAAAAGGGCAAAGGTTGACATCTAAGCATGTTCTGTTGGAGTCATATATTTAGCCTGAAAAAATCTCTTTCAGGAAAACTTTTTTTTTTTTTATAAATAGTAAAACAAGCTGAGAACATCATGGTGAGCATATGCATTTAAAGCTGTCTGTGTGACTGAGAGTATTAAACCTCATATAGTTGTTATTTAATTTTTACTGTGCCCTGCATACAAACAAGTTTGGTGCTGAAGAACATCCTGTGCATCATCTGCTTTTAGCATTATGTCAGGATTCCACATCTATACTGAATTTTTTTCTCTAAATTAGACACATCAATAAAGGTAGAATGGAGAAAATAACTTTGTTATAAAAATTAATTGAATTGGGAGCATAACAAGCTGAAGGCAAGTGGCATTCAGGAGAATGAGAATTTTTGATACTGTACAATTAAAAGCATCAAACAGCAGCCTTTTCCCCAGCTATTTACAGCAGCATTCCACTGATTAGTGTAGTCAGAGAGTAAATATTATTTGTAACTTTTAAAATCTTAAAATAAATTTTCAGTCTTCAGTAGGATGTAATCAGTAATGATGGTTATGGTAAACTTTTAAGATATTTTTTAATTAAAGACAGAAAAAATAGTTTCAGCCTACCAGATGCATTGAAATTATGTAAGAATTGCTTTAAAAGTATTTTTGTCTTTTTCTGCTTGGTATTCCATAAGTGGAGACATGAAGATTAGCTGTTATATATGAAAGGGAAACAATAAGGAATGTTCAAGCACAAGTGCCATGAGGAGAGGCTGAGGGAGCTGGGGGTGTTCAGCCTGCAGAAGAGGAGGCTCAGGGGAGACCTTATCACCCTCTACAACTCCCTGAAAGGAGGTTGTAGTCAGGTGGGGGTTGGTCTCTTCTCCCAGGCAACCAGCAGTAGAACAAGAGGGCACAGACTCAAGCTCTGCCAGGGGAGGTTTAGATTAGATATTAGGAAGAGATGTTTTACAGAGAGAGTGGTCAGGCATTGGAATCGGCTGCCCAGGAAGGTGGTGGATTTGCCATCCCTGGAGGTTTTCAAGATGAGACTGGATGTGGCACTTAGTGCCATGGTCTGGTAACCAAGATAGGGTTGGACTCAATGATCTTTGAGGTCTCTTCCAAGCCGGTTGATTCTATGATTCAACATGACTGTGGTTTTGTTGGGCAATGTTGTTAGGAAGTCAGGTTCATAAGGATAGATTCAGTCCCTTGATACTTGTGCGAGTGGAAGTTGTCTACATGTGTTGTAGTACTCACAACTGAATTTCAAAAATGCTATACAGGAAACTTCTGCATAAATTAAAGTGACAAAATGAGCCAGAACCGTGTTTGCAGGGCCTGGCCTGAGAAGATGTGAAGTGTCTCATGCTCTCAGATCTAATTGTGAATGTGGGTATTTGCTAGTACTAGGTATTAGATAAATCAGACTTTCAAAATAAGTCAAAAGAGCGAATTTTTTTTCTGAACTATATTTATTACTGAACACTGATTTTTGTCATGTAATGCTTCTTGGTGCCAAGTAAGTTTCTAAGTGCTGTGTAAAGGCACATTTTTGGTGAATTACGTTGGATTATATATACTTCATGCTTGACCCAAATTTGTTGCATAACTGAAACATTTATATGTACTTTTTACACATGAGATTGGTTATAGAATTTTGTCTGCACTGCTAGAATACAGGTAGCATTTACCTTCTGTCTTAAAGTCAGTGACATGATAAATGTGCTGATGATAAGTTGGAGATTTTTTTTACTCATTCTTGGAAAAGTTGTTTAAAACTCTTGGTAAGAAGCCATTTAGCTAGAGGGAATAGTATCTGATTGATCTGTGAACTCTTCCATGATAAATGAATTGGAAGACCTGCACACTAGGCAGGAGTTTCAGTGCCTTATTGCCTCTGTTCCTGTTACAGGTGCATGTTGACAGCATTGCAGCTATGAGCGGAATTTTAAAGAGGAAGTTTGAAGAAGTTGGTGGCACCTCACCTTGTTCATGTGTGTGGGAATCAGATGATGAGATTTCTAGCAGTGAAAGTGCTGACAGTGGAAGTAATGTCCATCCATCCACTTCTAATCATTTTACTCGTAAGTACTAAAGTGGTGTGTAAGGCATGGTACTGCTTTTTATACAAGCTAAGAAAGGTTCATTTTACTTGGAAGAAATACACTGAAGGTTATCTGCTTTTATTTTCAGGCATTTTTTGTTTTATTACATTTAAATGCTAGCACTGTGAGGAAGTACTTATTTTTGAAAAAGAACTATTTCCTCTGGTAATTGTTGCTGTGAAAATTTGTGTGTCAGAGCGAGTTTCAGAGGAAACTCCACTTTAATGTTCTATCATTCACATATAGTTAGTATGAAATCTTTTCAGTATATGGAAGAATGTCTTCCATTCTGGGTGGAAATGATTTGGTGGAAGAGGGAATATCGCTAGTAACAGGCTTTGAAGGCCAGTGCTTCTGCTTGGCACTGTGTGCTGAGAGTTCAGACTAGAGTACACAATCTGTGACACAATCTGATCAGTCATCCTGCCACCTGAGCCAATGCAACCATCAGCTTTCAATCATTTTCTTTCACTTGTTACAGGAGTAAACAGAGGAAGAAATGTGTAATTCTCCCTGAGGTGTTAGATTCATATTTGATATCTCTATGAGACACTTGAAGGACAGAAATACTTTTCTTGTTCCCACTCAACCAGCTGAACATGAATAGTTAATTTACAACATATTTTTCTTTCAGTTTCACAAGTTGAGATTACCAATTACTAAACTTCCATAAATTGTGGAGTATATATATATATATAGATATATAAAAGCCTCATATCTGCAGTAAACAGTGTGTAAATGAGTAGCAGTAAGAGTTCTGGACTTTATTTGAGTAAGAGATACTTCTGTACCACCTTTCCTTTGAGCAGACTTTTGAAAAGTCCTCTGAGGACCTGGATGTTTAGCTGAGGATGGTGGTGAACGGGTTGTACTCTACTTCAAGTGGGCACCACAGGAGTCTGTCCTGAAACCTGTCCTGCGTAACATTTATGAACCACCTGAAGGAGGTGACAGAGTGACTTATATTGTTTACAGAGAACCACATTGAGGGCAATAGTTGATGCCCTTAAGCAAAGAACTCCCATTTGGAGGGATCTAGGCAGGCTGGAGGAACAGGCTGACAGTAGACACATAAAATTCAGCAAAGACAACTGCAGCTGTGTACCTGGCAAGGAAGAGCCCCTTGCAGTATTGCAGACTGGGAACTGACCAGCTCATGAGCAGCTCTGCAGAAAATGCCCTGAGTTTTGTTGGACAAATAGCAAAGTGAGGGTGAGGTGTGCCCTGGCAGCCAAGAAGGGCAACAGCCTCTGGGGCTGCATGAACTGAAGGCCAGCTCGCAGAGTGAGGGAAGTGACTGTCCCCTCAGCTCTGCACTTACTGAACCATACCTTGTGTATTGCATCCAGGTTTGCCCCCGCCCAGCACAAGCAGACATTGATAAAATGGAACAAGTAAACAAGAGGGCACAGACTCAAGCTCTGCCAGGGGAGGTTTAGGTTAGATATTAGGAAGAGATTTTTTTATGGAGAGAGTAATCAGGCATTGGAATGGGCTGCTCAGGATTCACCATCCCTGGAGGTTTTCAAGACGAGACTGGATGTGGCACTTAGTGCCATGGTCTAGTAACGATGGTAGGGTTGAACTTGATAATCTTTGAGGTCTTTTCCAACCCAGCTGATTCTATGATTCTAAGTGCAGCAGAGGGTCACCAGGGTGATAAGGGAGCTGGAGCATTTGCCATGTGAGGAGAAACTAAGGAACCTGACCTTGTTCAGCCTGGCAAAGGGAAGGCTCTGGGGGGACCTGGTAGAAACCATTCAGTGCCTTTGAGGAGCTTAGAATGTATGCAGGCTGTTCTGAGTGGTCAGTGATGGGAGGGTGAGACACAATGGATGTAGATTGAAATGACAGCTGTTCTGACTGGATATAAGGAGAAACTTTTCACCATGAGGGCAGCCAGGCACTGGCTGCCCAGAGAGGCTGTGCAGTCTCTGGATCTTAGAGATTCTTAAGACTTGACTGGCTAAAGTTGTGAGCAGCCTGGTCTGATATCTTAGCTTGCTTTGGGCAGGAGATTGGGCTAGAGATTTGCTGAAGCCCTTTCCAACCTGAATAATTTTGAGTGTTTATGGCCTGTGTGTATTAGAGGTTCAGAGGGAGATGAAGTAGCACTACTTGTTCTTGTTCCAGAACCAAGTTCACTGGTAAGCTAAGAGTGGTAGCAGCATGTGTCCAGAAGCAGTTAATATAGTGCTGTGAAACCTCATCTAGGCTGCTTTTGGGCCTGGTCTGATAAGTAACTATGCTTTCCTTCATCAATTTCCTTCATCTGTGGCCCTTTCCACTGTGAAATGTGTGTGTACATCCTGTTTTCTGGTTTGATACTTTGAATTTTGCTGCCTCACCTCTGTGAATGTAGATGGCAGCCCAGCACTTAGTGGTTTTGAAAAGCCCAGGTTTTCTGTAGGCTTCTTGCTGAATATAGAGTGCTAGTGGGAAGAACAAAGGCTGGGATGATTTGAGACACAGGTATATGTGAGACATCTCACTCCCTCCCCTCCCCAACTCATTACCCTGCTTTGATTTTGTTTGAGGCTCTTCTGTTGGCTCTTGGAACTTGAACTCTCCAAATTTAGTGATGGGATTTTCAGCCTGGAATTTCTTCCACTTGGCAGTCTGCCAGTGCTTTTGTCTACTGAATAGGTTTCAGGGCATGATGCAGGCATTTATTTTGCTTAGCTTTCATTTGTTTTCCCTTTTTATATGGATTTGAGTTTTGGCTGGTTTGGGGTTTTGTTTTGCTTTGGATTTTTTATTTATTTTATTTTTATTGTTTCTTGACAAAGTCACAACCTATTTGCTCATGTTTCCATAGGCAGTGGTAGTACTTTTCTAATATAACTGTCTTGGTAAGTATTTTGTAATATTTTTTGAGGGGAAAATGCAACCAAAACATTTCTGACTACATCAGCGGACTTTATAAATCACAAAGTAAATAAAACAGTTCCAGTGTTTTTGTAAAGCAGAAATAAACAACAAAGATCGAATTTAAGGAGCTTGGATCTCCACAGTTCAATCTTATACAATTTAGTGGCATCAAAACAGAAGTTACATCTACTTTTTACAGTGGTGTTTATATAAGGTGGTGAAGAATCAGACATGTAGCCCAAGAAAATGTAGTATTTTGTTTAAATTAGCTGAGAAACATTTGGCTATTTTCCTGTTTATTACCTCAGAGGAAATGTATCAGTTCCTATGTAACAGATTTCTCTTCAAAATTTTACTATAACATGTTTGGGGTTTTTTTGAAAGTATAGTTTTATATTTTTCTGGAAGAATGGGTTTATTGGAGTGACTGCTGCAACAGTTTAGTTCTTACTAAACAGTTTTTGGAGGATCTGGAATTGCTCATTTTGTATTAGATCTCATTTTTTAACAATCACATTCTGATAGTAGTGGGTTTCAGATTCTGGTCCTCCATTGTGGTTATTTTCTGTTAGTCATCAGCTTCTGCAAAGCCCAAGTGCCAGATTTACTAACAGTCCAAAATCTCTAGATGTAAAATGGAAAAAGAATATTTGCAAATGAAGATTCTTTTGTGTGAGAAAGTTGCAGGGTTGGGTTGCATAATGTTTGAATATGGAGCAAACCACGAAAACGTGCCTTGCTGTTGCAGACAGCTCTATCCTCACTAGCATATGTTATACACAAACCAGCAGGCTTTTAGAATATGTAAGACATGTTTGCTGTATTCTCAGCTAAGATCAGTGTAGGATCTTTACCTCCTCAGCCCACTTTATGCACTAACGTGTTTATTCTGTACACATGTTCCCTGAAGTCTGGTCTCCTACTGTGTGCCCAAAGCCATTCTGCTGTTCAGAAAAATCTAAAAAAAAATCATATAAATTCTTCCCACTCTTATTTATCAATACATGTGCAGATTCATTGCTTCTCCACGGGGCTGCTGAGACACACAGCAGCAATCTAAAACATCCTCTATTATGCCACGAGCTCCAGTAATCCCTGTCAGTTCACAGTAATTCTTTCTGGTAGTGGAATATTGTAACAGTATTTTATAAGCTGTGTGTAGATTAAGGCTGCTGTTAATAATTAATACTCAATATTTTACATGAATATTTATATTTATTTTCCTGTGGTAGCATGTTTTATTAAAAATAAATGCTGTGCATATCCAAATCAGTTAAATGATTACAGTAGCCTTGTACTGCTTTTCATTTCCTCAGTGGCATCCATGGAAATGAATATGCTTTCTTCAGAAATAAAGATATAAGTCTGTGTGCATATATTTATAGTGTGAAAAAAAGTAAAAGTCTCTGTATGCTTTTTCAAATTACATGTATATGCATGTGTTTGTGTACATATATATGTGCAAGTGCAGTAAAAGTGGTAATGGCATATAGAAGTGTTGAGTGATACTTTAAATGTAAAGTCTGACAGAATGTCAGAACCGAAGAGTGAGAAACTACAGGGTTTTATACAAATCGTTGACTCGGGTCCCAATCATGGTAACTGAAGAAGTACATGTGTCTCTCTCCCCCTGAGGTTTAGGGATTTGTGTGAGTCAGGCATTTTTTTAGTCAGAAACCTGCATAATACAGTGCAGTAAACAAATAAATTCATGCCATTCTTTTAAAAGAGATGTGATTTGCAGTTTTTTTTCCTTTGTTCCTTGAGAAAATGATACTATTTCACTCATGGGTTGTTTGCCAGTCATTTTACAGGAGTCAGGATTTCACTTTGTATTAAATCAGAACTTTTTCCTAATCTCATGGTTAGGGAAGTTGACAGGTGAATTTCACTGACTCAAACTTTATCTCAGGTTCAACTGGAAGATTTCTCTATGCATGTCAGTTAAGCTTCTATGGACTGCTGAAGCATGTTACAGACCAACTGTGCTTACCCCTGCCATTAAACAAAATTCTTATGTAGGGCAGGAACGGGGGTATGGTGTGGGTGTCAGTGAAGTTGTTTAACAGGTCCTGCAGTCATGATAAAAGAGAGTTTATTTAAGATAATTCTAGGAAAGCATAGGCAATGCCAGTACCTGCTTGCTCTCTATTCAAAATATGTGTAGCCAGTTATTTGAATGAATAAATTAAAGGCACAGAGTGAAAATGTGTCTTAAGGAAACTAGCCAAAACCAAGAAAAGTTCCTTAAATTTCTTTGTAAAACTTAATTCAAGGCTTCTGAGGTTTGGGGGTTTTTTTTAAGATCTGAGTACTTCACATTCACACTGCTGCTTTCCATGTTTTTTGTGCTTAAGCAAGTCAGTTTGCTCACCTGCAAGTGAGGCCAGGCGGACAATATTCCTGTGTATTAATGATTATTTTCTTTTCAGCAGCATGGTCTCTGTTGAAAGAGCAGGTGGTTGCCGTAAGGCAGCCGTATCGGTTTGTAATTATGAAGTGTCAGGTGTTTGCAGTAAAAGGCAGGAAGAACTCTGGTGTGTGGAGTTGGTCTATGATTTAGCTCTTGAGAAAAGGGAAAGGCTCTGGCACCCTTTCTTAGTCAGGAGTAGAGTTGTATTTTACAGAGTTTCATGTCACGGGGAAAAAACCTAACATAATCTTTAGCATGGAGCTGAATCACCTTGGGTTGGGGCAAAGGCCTGCAAATTAGAAGTCTTTTTCTGAATAGCATAGGTAAGAGACAGAAACTAATGGCAATATATATATTTTTAAGTGGTTTATATCAGCTTAAAATGCCAAAAATGGGATCTCAGGAATGCTGAGAGCACTGACCAAAATGCCCTTCAGGGTATCTCAGATGTTTGACCAGGGAAATTCAGTCCGCATGTAGCAGAGGCTTGCGCTGAATGTTGTGGAAAGAG
>NW_008662840.1:32696-39951 GCF_000695815.1 Acanthisitta chloris
GAGCAGAAGTGATAAATACTGTTACTTTGCAGACTCCAAGCAGATTATTGAAAACAATAGTAATACCAGTTGTTACAATATTCCTTGTTAGATTTCGGAAACTGCTTGACACCCTTGTTAAATTCACAGAAACATCTCCAGCACAAAAACATGAGCCAGCAGACATTTTCCATTACCCTGTTGTTATGTCATGACTGACTTCAGTTTTTACAGTTTCTATGACAACTGTGATATTTGATTGGTAAAGAATAAAGTACTGAAGGATTTTTTTGGGCTGTACAGTATTTTTCCATCAAAGGGGTAGAGTGAAAACATCAAGATGCTTTTCGCTCATCATTATTGAAATTGAATTGCTGCCTAAATGTGGATACCTGTTTATGGCAGACTCCACATACACTAATTTTTCAGACAGAACAGATGAGAAAATAGCCCTATTAGAGTTAGCAAATAACTTTCTGGAAAATTAATTATAATTTATACTTACAATCTAAGACAGTCTAATTTTTCAAATCATACAGATACTTACCTTCCTGTGTTAACCCTTAAAGAAATGTACTTATCAAGACATGGTTCAAAGCAACATAACTGTGATTTTTGCAAGTCATGAGCAAAGTGGTACTTGGGAACAAATAATGAAATTTCATTGGGTGGGACTCAAAAAAGAAAAGGGAGAGAGAAAAACAAGAATATGACTTGCTGGATTGTGAGAGAACAAAGAGAGGGGTCAGAATGCACAGGTGAACAATTCGTGAGTATTGGGGGAACTACAGAGAGGAGCTAATAAAGAGCTGATCAGGGTGGGAAGACAGAGCTTGTTGACTATATCATGTATGAAGGAAAAGAGAGAAGGACGTTCCGTGAGATGAGAAGCTTGACAAGCAACAGGGTGTTTTTCAGTAAGAGCAAGAAAGCAGTGGTAACAGATTTTACTTAGTAAATATGTCAGCTTGCAGAAAGGGCTACAGATTGGCTGGCTCAAAACTGGGAAAAGAGAAGGGGCTAATGAACAGAATGAGAATGAGCCAGCTTATCAAGATCAAAGGAATTTAATGCTCCAGGAGTTTGCAAATTCTTAGTCAGTGAAAGTGACTCATCCTCTCTCACTACATTGATGTGTATGGAACATATTTCAAAAACAAATTAGAAAATTGCTGGGAAATGTTGATTTAGATTCTACAGCACTTCCGGCTCTGTTCTGCATTTATTACTTAGAGAAAAGCACCTTGCACTAAGAATGTATGTATAAACCAGGTCCCTATTCAGGAGTATGTACTGGCAGCAAGACTGGAACCATCTTTTGCAGGCAAATCTTGGATCCCTAGTTCAGAATTATGCTAACACAATATATGGAATTATATTTGCTGATCAGCTGCTGTTGGTGAGATTTGATGAAAATTAAACATGATGGTTGGATGGTTGTCCTTGATTTGTAATACAGAATAAAAATTAGATGCACAATTGGAGTAGTATACCAGATCAATCCTTAGGCACTGGTTTTAAACTTTTTGTAGCAGTTGCTGTGTCTAGATGCTATTACAATATGCAAAATAATTTTTATAACTTTACAGTCTAATTTACTGAGACACAGAATGTAAAGTTTCTGTTTTCTCTCACCAGTGGCAGATGAATGCAATTTTAGAAATGCAAAATGGTGATGACCATGGCTTTCTTGGCAAAGAGGGACGTACCCAAGCCCACAGTCTTTAAAATTCTTTCAGAAATTCTTTTTGGCTAACTTCTACCTTAGATTTGAACTAGTCTCAGCTAAAATCCTTCTCTGGAAAAACCATAATGTTAGCATGTAGATGAGCTTTGTTTTAGTGAAGATTTGCTCTGTGGTCTTTGACAAATAAGATCAGAATTTTAAAATGTGTTCCTATGGGTAAAAAAAACCTTAAGATGTCTTGGGTACTAAAAGTAGATGTCCCATTCTTCAGATACAATGGAGCATTATGACAACATTTGGATACTAGTGAAAGCTGTAGGTGGCCTGATACCATTACACTAGTTTATGTTGGGAAATGGAATTTTCTATTGCCAGTCTATAACTTTGAATAGCTTTATTTTTGTCTGAAAAAAAAAAAAAGCCTCATGCTTTCTTTCTCCAGACTGCTATATCCTAACACTGGTATTGATTCCTAGTGAGAGTCCCAATGACCCTTCAGCAACTTTCTTGGAATTGCTTTATACACTCTTACAAAGCAAATGAAGCTTCAGAAAGGCTATTGCAATGTCTTTCTCTCCTTATTTAGTGCCATATTTAGTATTCTGCATTTTATACATTTGCAACTTTTCCTACTAAGTCCTACACTAGTCTGTAAAGGTGGCTGTAAAGATGTTTTGAATTTAAAGCCAAGTTAGATTCAGTGTATTTAACAAGTATGTGTTGGGTTGGATAGGGCCCTAAGCAACCTGTTCCTCATGGGTGACATCCCTGCCCATGATGGTGAGGTTGGAACTAGATGATCTTTAAGATCCCTACCAAACCATTCTATGATTGTCCATTACTGTAAGCTTTATAACTGATTTCAGTCTGTACCACCCTCCATACATGAGCCATTGGGTAGTGTTTTCTTCTTGCTGAATGTTGCTCTGCTGTTCTTTGCTCACACAAGCGACTGATTTAGGAACAGGTGTGACTGAGGGGAGGTAACACCAGAAGGACAGCACTCTCAAGGTACAGTTTCTACGGGTAGTTGATGGTCTTTTAGAAGTTCCTTCCATCTAGTGGCTTGTTCCTGCTCAGAGGGTTTTTCCCTATCCATTGATACGACTTCCAAATCTGTTGTTTATATTAACATGCTGTAAGAGATCTTAAGTCTCTAGCAGTGAGCTGGAAACAGCCTTCTGTGGGGTTTAGTTTGGTTGTTCTTTTTGTGGCTTTTTTTTTTTTTTTTTTCTTTTTTTAATAGACTAGCAGTTGTGATTGCAAAACAAAATTAACAAGCAGATGAACTTAGGAGTTTTATCTCTTCTTGCTGCTTCATGACGAAACTATTCGAATGCTTACAAGAAAGATGCAACTGTATCTTCTTATCTCTGTTTCCAGTCTCACCAACCTTCAGTGATCCCGGTTTATATTCTGATTTTTATTGTGTCATTTGTATTGATCTAGGGGTTTTTGGCCCGATTGGGCCTAGACCTGGACCTGCTTAAGATGAAAGCCTGTATCTGCATAGAAAAAATACAGACAGACTTCCTCACATAGTTTACAGTCTTACAAGACAGCAACCATATAAACCATGTAAAGATAGAACCACAGGTACGAATGAACCCATGAAAATTACTCACCTGTGAGCAAAAAATTAAAGCATTTTGAAACATTAGGGAAAAATGAAAGTATTCTCCTTGCTGGAGGTCGTACTGTCTTCTTGCTTTCTTCTTCCTCTGTAGCCGAGCCTCATCTCCCGTGTGTATTCTAGTCTTGCTGTTTGCTGAGGTGTCCTGGTACTCATGGTAGTCCACTGGTATGCACTGCACATGAAGTGTACTTACAGGAATATAAAGAAATTGAGTATTAATCCCTTTCTTCTCCTCCCCCCTCCAAAAAAAAATACTGTAGTGATGTTTTCAGCAGCTCCAGTTAGGAGAATATATAGACTATTATTTCTTTGGAGTTTGCCAATTCAGTGAATTGTAAACAGTTACATGAATTGTTTGAGTCTAAAGCTCTGATGGAAATTAGACATCTTTATCAAGCTGTCTCCATTCCATGATGACTCGTCTGGCTTCTCAGCAGTTTTGCTGTGGTGTCTTGTGTTCATCTACCTGTTCATCTGTCTGTTTTGAGCTTTCAAGAATTTAAAGCAAGTAAAGGGACATGATTCTTCATTGATGATATTCAACAATATTGATACCATTCTTCTGTTCTTAAATACATAGCATTTTTTGTGTTCTGACTGTGTATGCGAATACTGATGCAACCCTACTGCAATGTCTTTGTAGCACTAATAGCATTAAGGCATGTGGGTAGCATTCAGACCTCAATGCTTATATTTTAGAGGTTTTTATAATACCTGTAGAAAAAAAATTAATAAGTGCCTCATTTAGTCTGAACTCACATAGTAGTGATATGACTGTTCTGAAGGGGAAAACCAGTTAGCAGTTGTCAAGGACATTGGTTTGTCCTGTTATTTCCCAGTTCACTATCAAAGCCAATTAAGAGTCTTTTTGTAATGTGGGGCCTTTTGTATTTTAATGAATTCATCATCAAGTACCTATGCCCCAGAGTAATAGTGGTGAGAAAGGGAGTTTCACCATCAAACTGACTCAAGACTGTATGACTTCATCCCAAGCGAGGCTTTAACTGTTATTATCCGTGGCTCCAGCCTTGTTACATGACTGGGTTTCACTGTGTGCTTGTGTGCAAAATACTAACATGCCAACTCACTTGCAGTGAATGTACTGAATACACTGCTGCAGAACTTGCTGTGTGATTCTCAAATACAACTTAACCTACTGGCAGTGGTTTTAAAACTTCTTTGTTACTGATGTCTAGTGAGTTGCTCTGTATAAATATTTTTTTAATTAATAACTTCTTGTCAAGTTGTTTGTCTCCATTTTGGAGACTCCAGGCTTGAGATATGGACAAAGAGCAGATTTTTTAGTACTGAAAATGAATTTTTGAGTGTTTTCAGTTGGTTAGCTGAGTGTTTTATCTACACGAGGACATTAAGAGGTACTTTTGAAAATGTTAAAGCAGGACTTGGGTTTGGAAGTAAACTAATGGCAATTCCATACACTTCTTTAGTTCTTTCTTACTTTAACTGAGGTATGACAGTATTTGTACATCACCTGCTAGGAAAGAAAGCAGCCACAGGCAGTGGTCATCTGTAGAGCAATAGTTCAGCAGTGGTTACTATGGAAACCATAGGTGACCTACATTTTACCAAAAACTGATCAAGTTTCTTTTTTTTTATTTTAAGTGAAACCCACCCATTGATTTCATTGATTTCTGCTACTGTTTTTCATCTTGTACACATTGTTTTACTCAAATACTCCTCTTAGTTGTGAGTGATTAGTGTGGAATGGACAAAAAAGAATCTTTGAGCAGAGATACTATTTCACTGTTACACTACTATTTAAAATTAGTAGCCAATTTACCTTTGCATCATGTTTAATTGTATGTTCTTAGGAAGAGGGTAGCACAATTTAATTAATTACAGTGTGCATTATAATAATGTATTATTTGTATTGCTACCAGTGTGTGGTCTATAATGGCTTGCAGTAGAAAGGCTCATTCTTGTGAATTTATCTGTTTGACTAACATTATAAGTCAGTATGCTATTGTATGAATAAAGCTACCCAAACTATCGGACTTCGAACAAGCATCAAAAATGCCTTTGGCTGTTGTAAATTCAGCTTGTCATTGCCTTTAAGGAAGTGAGAATGTTCTCAAAAAATGAGAATATTCTGCAGACAGACAAAAGAGCAGCCAGGAGGGAGCACGAAGTGTGACATTTCAAATAAAGCTTAAATTGACATTTTAAATATACATTTCTCAGAATGAGATTAACATGGAAGGGTTAATGTTGGGTCAGAGCATGTGCCTAAGGAAGTCATTAAATGCTGTGATTTGTCTAGAACTTGGGCTTGAAGATGAGCCAGGCCTGGATTTTCTGAAAATTTTGTTCAAACAGGTTCTTGGAGAGACTTGCATTTAAATTTTTTAATTTTATTTTGTGTGACTTTGATGGTATTTAGATAAATACACTGTTCTACTTTGAATTGTTTATTGTCTTTTGTAGTGTGAAGGAATCTTTAGTTTTACATAAATTAAGGATAGAGAAATGCTGCAATATAGGTTTGGGTTTTTTTGAGCAGTTTTGGGTTGTTTTTTCATAACTTTATGGACCACCTGCTAATTACTGAAACCCTCTCATCCCCATCAGAGTCTGTCATGACATGTGGTGGGACTACTAGAGGCTGAGGTGGGACTGTTCAGACCCATATTTTGCAGTCCTTCCTCACTGCTGGCATGTACAACATTATATGCATCCTGCAGCCTCCCAATTTCTCCTATATTTTCCACTTTCTCTTCTCTGCCCACACATCTTTTGTAGCCTGTTTATTGCTTTGAAGTTCATACAGCCCACTCAGTTTCATCTATACTGCATGGCACGCTATGCTCCATCACTTCAGTCATATGTTATTAGATTAGCTACAAACTCATTTTGTTTGCATGCCTCAAAAAGTAAAACATTTTTTGTTTGTTACCTTCTTTCTTGCTTCAGAAAGCCTGAGGTGTATGCTCTGCATCCGTCTGCCTACACTGTGATAGATGCAAACAGCAGCAGTAGTATTGGCAAGAAATATTAATTACTTGTGTAAAACATCCAATACTAAATGCTTTTGGGAGTTGATCTAGTTTGCCTTTATGATGCAGACTTTAATTATCACCTACACTTCTTGTATCATGATCAAAAACGTATTTTTCCCTAAATCATTTTGATCCCAAAAAATCTTACATATGCCTTAAATAGAGAAATGTGCAATAGCAGGCATTGCACCCCTGATGCTCAAGGTCATAGCGGAAATATTGTGTAGGAACTGTGTGCCCAGAGAGTCATGGCCTGAGCTGAAGGAGGAAATGAAAACCACCAAAGGTCTAACTGGAGTCTGTACCAAAGCTAAGACCAACCAAGCTAAGATTTGAACATTATTTTAAAGCAGGACCCCAAGTGTTGGGGGCTCGAATGGAAAGGGACACTGTGCTGGTTTTGTCTGTGGTGGAGTTAATTTTCTTTACAGTATGGGGGTTTGTGTTTGGGTTTTGTGCAGAACACAAGGTTGATAACAGAGATGTTTCTGATTTTGCTGAGCAGAGCTTACACAGAGCCAAGGCCTTTGCTGCTTTTCATACTGCCACACTGGCAAGGAAGTTGGGGGTGCATGAAAGTTTGAGAGGAGACACAGCCATGACAGGTGACCCACACTGACCAAAGGGATATTCCATACCATATGACATCATACTTGGTATATGAAGTGGGATGAAGAAATAGGAAAAGAGGGACACTTGGAGTGATGGCATTTGTCTTCCCAAGAGACCGTTCATGTGGTGGGGCCCTGCTCTCCTGGAGGTGGCTGAACACCTCCAGCCCATGGGAAACAGTGAATTCATTCCTTGTTTTGTTTTGCTTGCATATATGGCTTTTGCTTTCCCTATTAAACTGTCTTTCTCTCAACCCATGAGTTTTCTAGCTTTTACCCTTCAGTTCTCTCCTTGATCCTGCTGGTGGGAGAGTGAGTGGCTGTG
>NW_008662840.1:40069-40321 GCF_000695815.1 Acanthisitta chloris
AAACATTGTATTGCTTTTCCCCCCAAAACTATATACAAATATGCATTTTAGAAAGATACCCAACCTTGCTTTAAGGACTTCAACAGATGGCAAGTCTGTCACCTGCCTTGGTAAGCAGGATTAGTGTTTAATTGTCCTTGCAATTACTGAAATTTGTCCTGTTCAGTGAAATACAGGGAGGTATTCAGACTCCCTGTTGTGCCAGAGCAGAAGTAGCTGGTGTACCAGAAACTAATATATGTGTGCATATAT
>NW_008662841.1:0-5484 GCF_000695815.1 Acanthisitta chloris
GTGGTGAGGGGCTGCGCGTGGTGCTCACACCTCTGGTTGTGTCTTTCAGAAAATGGCAGTGAATGTGTATTCTACTTCAGTGACCAGCGATAACTTGAGCCGACATGACATGCTGGCGTGGATCAATGAGTCTCTGCAGCTGACGCTGACCAAGATTGAACAGCTGTGTTCAGGTGAGGGGCTCACCCCGAGGGCACTTCCACGTGGGATGTGTTCCCTGGGTGTGTAGAGGTGCAGCTGCACCTTGTGAGCCCATGGTGCTGCCCTGCTGTAGCCCTGCTCTTGGCTGAGTTCCTGGTGGAACAGATTCGTGGTCATGTTATGATCCAGTTATGGTTGGAGTGTTATTGAAGTGGTTGTTAGTAATGGAAGCGTAATGAAAAGGCACCTTCTCCTGACTCACTGCAGTGTAGATGCTATAAAGAATGGGGTTTAAAGTGAAAAAAAAGGACTCTGAGGAAGAGGGTGTTTTCCCATGAGGAATTAAGCAGTTAGCCTCGATGGATGGAGTAACTCCTAGGAATGTAACTAGCATAAAAAACTGTGATTTCTTATGGAAGAGAACTGGAGGGTAAGGAGGGCAAACTAGTGACTTGCGGGGTCACCTGCAGGACTTTACAAGTCCTTATGGTCCTGGAGCACATCAGCCTGTGTCAGCCCAGCTCAACTGGGCTTGAGCACAGCTGAACTTCAGATACAGTTGTGGGCAGAAAAGGGGAAGTGCCTGTGGTACAGAAACGGAGTCAAGTGTCATTACAGGGAGGAGGGTGTGTGGGAGGAGGCTTGTAGAAATGAATAAAAGATAATAGTCCTTGGAATAAGAGCTGAAAAAAATCTCAAGGCTAAAATTGCAGCCTGGTACAAGATAATTTGGCTAACTGCAACAGGTACTTGGTGTGAAATGCAAGTGCAGCTCGTACAGTGACTTTGATATAAGGTGCTGCCCGTGGACCTCCACTGGAGGTGGAATAAAAGGAGGAATAAATTTAAACTAAGTTTTGGACTGTCAATACAGCCTTTGGCTGAATCCATGGAAGAAACTATCCCAAAGATTACAGTGAAGCAAGTGGCTCACAATAGGCATCTGACAAGTATTTGAAGTGGCTTTTGTCTAGTGAGATGATGGAGAAAAACTGTAACGGTGAAGAAACTGAAGATCTATAAGTACAGAAGGAAGGGAGGTGATAAGCAGTGTCTGTTCAGATAGGCAGGTGAAAACCCTGTTGTGTGCAGGGTTGATTTGCACAGCAGAGAGGTTTTGCATGGAATTGGTGTGAGTCTCGAACACTGTGAGAGCTCTGTGTTGAAGTGAGGATAATTGGCACTGGTTCTGCAGTTTCAGCTCATTTGTTTTCAGGAAAAAACTGAGAGCTGTTGGTGTGGTTTGTGCTCAGCAATGTCCCTTCCCTGTGTCTGCAAAAATGCCTCGTGCCTCTGCAGGTATCAAGTGGCTTTTGCTGTCATAGTCATGTGGAAGCAAGAGTTCCCCAGCTTGCTTCGCTGCCTTTGGCAAGGGCAATAGTGTGAGGTTGGATAAATGCACAAAAGGTGACCTTTGACTTGTGCTATGATCCCTCTTTTTTTTATCTCACTTATCACTCCTACTGCCTATAGTGAGCAAACTCCTGGTTTCCAGCAAGTCCTCTGTGTTTGAGTTGGGATTGGAGTTCTGCCGCAAGTGAACTGAACGACAGTGGAGAGCAAACAGCAAGAGTTGTTTTGGGTTTTTTTAAGTTGCACCAGTGATGACATCAGTCTTCTGGTAGCAGGTGAAAGTGGGAACCCCTGCAGAATATCTTGATAGAGAGTGAACAATTGCAGGATGTGGCTGAGATTAACAGAGTACTTAGGGCAGTGCTGTTATGTATTACTTCTTGGCCTTCAGATAGCTCCCAAAACCTTGTTGGATGGTTTAGGTTAGGGTTCCCATTACCCTTTAATTCATTAATTCTCTGAATGTTGTGCTTGTGCTTTCAGTGGTACATGGTTGTGCATCATCGCTGCAGAGTGAGGATCTAGGTCAAAAATGTCTTTTTTGACTCGGTGTGTATTCTACAAATGCTAATTTTTGGGAGTGATTGTCTGCTCTTTGTGCCTGACCTGAATCCCTCTTCTGCTCTTACTACAGCAGGAGCTGAATTGGAGCACATGGAGGATTTAAAGTTAATAGAAAGAAACACTATTTTATTTCAGCTCTTTGATTAAGGCCTGTTTTAAATATAATCCAGCTTAATTGGCCTGTTATCTTGGAGGGCACCTTGAATTGTGTATAGGTTCTGTGTGTAGGAAGAAATTGTGTCACTATTTTAATAACCATTAAATATAACTTTTAGGATAATGCCTTTTCTGCTTTATTTCTGTTAGTGTTGATAAGAGGAGATTACATGACTGTTAGACAAATGTAACATCTCGGATCTGTGCTGATATCTGTGAAGACAGGAAAGTCAAAGTACTCATGAGATTTTTCTTTTTCCTTTGGAATTATGGAGACAGGATTACTCTTACTCATAAGAGTTCAAGTCATGAGCCCAAAAGTTTGGTTCTGCAGCTCCTCCCTTAAGCTTATTTATGGCCATGCTGCACCAAAAAGGAGTCTGAGGGCTCTTGTTTTCTTGCCTTTGCTGCCTTTAAGGGTTTGTGTAGATGAAGAGTAAGTCAGATCAGTTTGCTGCTCTGACTGGAAAGGACTTTAATGTAGGTTAGTGAGCTAAGCTGACTTAATTCATCTCAGGACTTGTGTTCTTTTTCCTTTTGGCAGGTGCTGCATACTGTCAGTTCATGGACATGCTCTTCCCAGGTTCTGTAGCTCTCAAGAAAGTGAAGTTTCAAGCAAAATTGGAACATGAGTACATTCAGAACTTCAAGGTTCTACAAGCAGGTTTCAAACGAATGGGTGTGGACAAAGTAAGCTGAGCTGTAACTGATTCTCTGTGCTCTTAATGTCAGCCTAGGTGGGATGTGCTTTCAAATGTAGAGCTAGTAAGTAGGGAAACAGTTGACTCTTGGATTGTAAATCTCAAAACTTTTGGTTTTGGTTTGCATTGGGCTCCCACTTCATTTAGGACATGATCTGCTTTGCTCCAGCCAAGATCAAGTTCAGTTCTTAATGATGAGATGAATGTTTCCATTTTAATTCTGTTCAACCTTTGTAGCTCAGACTAATATTGTAATTTCTATGAGATAAAGTTTGCTTGAGCTTCCTGTTTTGACCATCTTTGTACTGGGTATGTTCTCACAACCTTCTGGTCTGATAGTCCTAAGGATTTCAAATTCCTCTTTACAAGTACATAGAAGTATATAACAGTTAAAGCTGGAGAAGCTCTCTGAGACCATTGAATCCTGCCAAGCCCAACACTAAATCGTGTCCCCAGATGCCACATCTCCATGGCATTTAAATCCCTCCAGGTATTAAAATATGTGATTGTAAGCTAGTGAAAATGAGATCTGTGAAAAAGCTGGTTCAGATTGAATGAGAGTTCTGCTTATAGAAGGAGGATTTATCTGGGGCATAGTTGCATACAGTGTGTTTGGTAGGATGCCAGACTCTCCTGTGTTAAGGCTTTTTCCTTCTTTAAGAGGTCATTCTGTGTTTGATGGCAGCTCCAGCACACTGAATCAGTCTCTGCCTGGGGACAGTGGCTTTTTCCCAGATGGGGCCAGCCAGTCTGGCTTCCATATACCAAGTGGTCACATAACAGCCATGGCTTCTGGCTCCTGCCAGGCCATGGACCTCAGCTTATGGCCCACAGACAAAGCTTCACCGTTTGCTGCATCTTTTTAACGTATTCAGTTATACACCTCGTTCCAGAGAAGCTGGAATCTGCTGTAAAGGTGGTGTTTGGCTCTTACAGCAGTTCTGTGTGTTGGCAGGCTGCAGAGTTGGTCAGCAGTTTGGATTCATCAGAGCCAGCACTGCCTGAGTCAGCTTCACATGGACAGGAAGGAGTTTTGTGTGTAAACCTGGTGCAGAATGATTTAAAATCATTTGGACCCTCACAGGCAAAGTGTGATTTGTTTTTCATTCCAGTTACTAGCAAATATCCTACCGTTTGACATGGTTGTGGTTGAAGATTTTCTGTAGACTGAACAAGAACTAAATTTACATATTTTCTGAGTGCACTAATTTTAAAATCTCTTATATAGGGAGGTTCTTTGCCCTTAATATGAGTCTGACTTTTTTTTTTCCCTTTTTCACTGCTTCAGATAATTCCTGTGGACAAACTAGTGAAAGGAAAATTTCAGGACAACTTTGAATTTGTTCAGTGGTTCAAAAAGTTTTTTGATGCAAACTATGACGGGAAGGAGTATGATCCTGTTGCTGCTCGACAAGGCCAAGACACAATAGCACCAAACCTTGTTGCTCCAGTTGTGAACAAACCCAGGAAATCTCTCAGTTCTGGCAGTGCAGGTAGAGAAAATAGTTAAAAGATTATCCAGATCATTAAAAACTCTGGGGAAATGAAACTAGGTTCCTATTTAAAATCACTCTGTGGGATTATAGTATTTTGCATCTTGTTTCAGTGGTGCTAGGCTCAAACACTGAGGCTGCTGTAGTACCCAGGGGTCTGGAGGCTGCAGAAAGAAGAGTCTTCTCTAAAAGAGAAAATGGCAAGGATTGGTGCCAAGACATGCCAAAAAAAAAGACATGTCACATGTAGACAAGGAAGGAACATATCTGCAAACTCTTGCATGCCTAAGCATGTTTGGAGGGGGGGAAAGTACCTTTATAGGAGGAATGAATTTGAACTGATTGCTGAATTACCCTTGCAGCCCCGCAGAGGCCCATTGTTGCACAAAGGACTGCAGCAACTTCCAAACCTGGGTCTGGGATGGTCAGAAAGGGTGGAGATGATGAATCAGCAGGATTGATGGACCAGGTGTGTACGGGACAGCCCTATGACTGACCTCTGCTTGGTGGAGTTTGTGTTTGTTTTTCCAAGAGCATGAAATGACTGGGTCAGGCAGATGGAAGAAAATGATCTGAATCCAGTTAATTGGAAGCCTTCGTTTTGTCTTGTTCTGCTGATGGGAGCAAAACCCTTTCTGCAGCACACGAGTGCCCAGACATTTAACCCCAGTGTGTGCCATGTCACACATAGCATGGTTTGTAAGTATTCCCACAGCTGTGTTGCAGCTCTCGCAGCATTCCAATGGAGCTATGAGCAGCTGCTCCTTCACTGAAATCCTGAGTGTAACACAACTGAAACTGCTGTCAGCAGGAGAGTTGTCGTGAAGGAATGTGAGTGGAGAGGACTGCAGGCAGACAGTGCTTTACCTTGTTTGTCTAATCAGCCTTTAGAATTTCCCAGTGGTTTGTGTGTGTTAGACTGGGTGCTTGTTGTGGCAGTAATATTAACATTTGAGAAACAGTGCTTTTCCTCCTCTCAGTCCCTCTCTCCCCGTATCTTGGTTATTGCTGAAGTGCTTTGCGTATCAACGCCCTTCCAAGAGCTTTGGGGACTCTCCTTTTGCATAGATCCTGCT
>NW_008662841.1:5511-8675 GCF_000695815.1 Acanthisitta chloris
CTTGGCAGATCAATGAATTGAAACGTACTGTTGAAGATCTGGAGAAGGAGAGAGATTTCTACTTTGGCAAATTGAGGAACATTGAATTGATCTGCCAGGAGAATGAAGGGGAGAATGATCCAGTGTTGCAGAGGATTGTGGAAATTCTTTATGCCACAGATGTAAGTAATCTGTTATAAACTGGGTTGCATAGTTCCTCCCCGCCCTTGTAATTGGAAGCTGGTTTGCTTTCCAGGGCTCCTTCTAGTTCTACTTTTTTTCCCATTAGGTTTATGGCCTAGCTTTTTCCTGTAATAAAGGAGCAGATAACATAATTATAGTCAGGCAGCAAACAAGGTTAGCCTTTCATGAGGAGTATGTAACAGATAGATCAAAGATGAGGAAAATACTCCTGGTAATACATCTCGACACTGTAAATAGTGACTTAAGGGTATCTATCTGAAGTAAAAGGGGGGGAAAAAAAAAGCCTGCAGAGTAGCCAGGAACTGGTTTGACATCAGATTTTCATTACAGCACTTGTTTTCTTCCCCTTCAGGAGGGCTTTGTGATACCTGACGAAGGAGCACTGCAGGAGGAGCAAGAAGAGTATTAACAGACCACATACTGTACCAGCAGAGCAGCAACATCAGAATTCTTTGCCCCAGATCATGTGCTTAACTGTAAAATACTCCACTTTATTCTTAGAGGACTCACTGGTTTCTTTTCATAAGCAAAAAGTACCTCTTCTTAAAGTGCACTTTGCGGAAGTTTCACTTTTACAGTGGGTTTGAGTTAGGAGCTCTTTCTCACGCTGTAGCAGAGCAGTATTCACATCGAGGTGGTATATTTAGGGAGCAAGAGGCTGAATATTTGGAACTCGTTGCAGAATGGTTTGCTGGTAAAACACTGGTTTGTGGGAAGACTTTTTGTATCTAAGGTGGTGTGCAGTAGAGAAATTAAAAGACTCTGACTCACAGAAAGATTGAGTTCATGTGAAATTGCAGCACAGAAATTATAATAAATGCCTTAAGAGTATTTAAAATATGCTTCCATATGCCAAATTGAAGTAATGTGATGGGAGATTTTATGTGCTTCATATTGGGGTAGACGTTTGTTTAACTCCATTCACTGCTGTCCGAGAGGCCTCGTGTGGCAATCTCACTGTGTCAGCAAGTGCTCAAAAGGGGCTATTAAAACAAAACTCCATTCCTATGTAAAGCTGCTTACTAAGTGATTAGTTCTCTATGAAATGGGCCTTAACGTTGCCTGTCACAAGATTAGAGGGAGTATGAACAGCTGAGACACATAAATTACCTTGAAGAGTGCTGAAGCCTTTTTCTGTGGCATTGTGGCTAATGACTTTGCCAAAATGTACTGTGTTTTCTGTAAGAGAAACAACACAAAGCAAAGGGCATCCAGTCTTACTGCCTAAAATGTCCTTCAGAAGTAATTTTTCTTCCTGGCTCTTGTTTCTATTTGTTTATCTTCATTTCTTTTGAAATCCTTTCTGGTCTCTCATTTTTCCCTTTTCCCATCCCACAGAATGCTGATCACACCCAATAGTTGTAACAGGACTTGCACTGTGCAACTGACTTTGAGTGAAAGTGAATTGAGCACATGAGGATGATATTTTTCTGTCTTTATTTTTTTTTTTTCCTCCCCCTCCCTTTCAAACCAGGGCATATTAACAATAACACTTGCCAGTTCAGTAGTCTTCTGGGGTAAAAACTAAAAGATGCTGGCTAACAGAGCTAATGTTATTGCAGAAAATACAGTACTGAGACTAACTTAAATATTAATATTTAAAGTACTTTCCTTAACTGTCCTTTTTTTTTTTTTTTTTTTTTGCTATCATACCCCTCATTACTGTTGTGTTTGGCAAGATCCTGCAAGACTTTTGACCCCCCTTCACTACTGAGATTGATCAGTCCTGTTGTGCTTGTATTCATTTGTTTCTGGTGGTAGCTTGTCCTAAAATGTGTGTAGGAGAGCATTTTATGGTAACTGTGTAGTGCATGAATCTTTGTGAAGTTCAGAGAAAAACCCAAATTCAGTGAATGCCAAAAAATGCAAGTATCTAGCCATTGTTTAAAACTGCAGTGGTGCTATTTCTCTTGTGGCCTTTTAGACTTTTGTTGCCCTAAAACTCCATTTTACTGAGAAACCGTATTTGACTTGGATTTTTCTTGACAGGGTTTTTCTATTTTAAGCAGTTTCTAAATAAAGTTCTGTACTTCAAGAGTGTCATGTCTGCTGGAGTCTCTCGTGCTTTCAGATACAATTAGGCAGAGCTGAAGCTCATGGTAGTTTCATGGTGAAGCTTGCAGGACCTGGAATTTCAGCTTCCATTCTCCAGCCCCAGGCGTTGCTAACCTCAGTGGCAGTAATCTTGGAATGTTATTTGGAGTGTACTGAGGGGAATGGTTGCTTAAGTTGTGTTTTTTCCTCTATTTTTCCCTCCCACAAGATGTGAGTGTGGTGCTGACTTCCTCCTCCTCACGCTGTGGGAATGGGGTTGTGCAACAGGAATTCTGTCACGTGATTTCACGTGTGTTGAACAGGTTTTAAAACTGCTAGAACACTACTTTATGAGTTACAAACAAGATGTTCATTGTTTCTGTCACCAGGCTCTGTGAGCAGACTGTGAACTGAATGGACTTGTTTGATTTGAAGTGTGTGTCGTAGCTGAGCTTCATGTTCCTGTCAGCTGCATGCACAGACCACAGAGAAGTGCTCATGGGATGTATCTGACCTTAGAATGGGACGTGTGAGCCTTGTAGGGCTGTTTCCATGCTGGGGAGCACCTTCCATGCCTTACTCTGGAGAACAGGCACTGCTGGCACAGCTGGGGCTGGTCTGCACAAGTGCAGATAGAGAACCAGGGTGTGATGCACATAAAATCTTCTTTACCATTACTTCCTTGCTTTGAAGTCGGAAGCATATTTTTTTTCGACTCTAAGTACTCCATTATTCCAGCAACTCAAAGCAAAAGATGGAACTGGATGTGGCTGAAGGTGAAGATGATTTCTGGGAGGTCAAAAGTTGTGCATTGGGACCTGGTTGGTTCAAGTCTGTCTTTAACAGGATTGCACGTGTGGAACTGGGAAGCACCCAGGTCATCAGGTGGGTTGGTTTTGGTCAAAGCAAGTAAATAGCCTTTTCTGCTAGGAGAATGCCAAGTCAGA
>NW_008662841.1:8695-27349 GCF_000695815.1 Acanthisitta chloris
GATATGTGGACATCCTGGGCATGCGTTGTACAGCTGAATTCAGTGGCAATCTGGTCAGTCACAGGCTGCTCAGATTTCCAGTTGTTTACATCCCTTCTTTGTTACCAAGATGAGTTATAAATAGAATGGGGCCAAACTCATGTAGTCAACTTGTGGCTCCATTATAGATACCTTGGCATAATCTGTTTTTTACTGTCCTTTTTGAGAAGCAAATTACAATAAGCCCAACTCAAACCCATAGACTTAACATAGCTACTCTGTTACCCTGGTACAGTATATGCTGTTAAATGCTCACCTGCTGGAATGATGCTGATAGCATCCAACTTTTCCTAGTCTCTTAGTTCTATCAGTTATTGGAAAAACAGAAATGGAAGAAGCAGAAGCTCATGTCTCCTTTCTGTACCAACATGTCTTACTTGCAGGTGGACTCGTGGATGTTTTTTTTAACTTTTGTTATTCAGTTTTTTTAAAACTTCCTGGTTTGCAATGACAATTCTTACTGTAACTGGTAAAAGCCTTCAAATAAAGGCCAGAAACTTCCTTGCTATCGTATCATATCACTGTTTAATGTGACTGCTTGAGCACTCAGTCATCTTATAGCCTGGTGGAATGTCCTTCCACGGGAACACACTCAGGAGTGGGAGTTGGGAACATCCTGCCAAGGATAAGGCTGCAGTCTGCTGGTCAGAAGGGAAAGGTATATTTTGCAAGTTGGCGTGTAAACTCGAGGACTGAACTGTAGATCCCAGGCCAATATGGTGGTGCATAGCCTATGGCTCTATTCCTGGACTAGTTCAGGAAAGGGAATAATAACGTGGGATGTTACTACAGGGCTGCAACCAGCCTGGGTTACTGCCAGAGGAGAGGGAATGTGTCAGGGCTCCTGTGCTGTGTCAGGACAGCTGAGGAGTTCCTGCAGACAAAGCAAGGAGAGACAGAGCCTTTGCAGATCCCTAATCACTCTTGGTTAATTGGAGTGCGGAGTCACAGCGGATGGAGGTGAGTGCAGCACTGTCACTGGTGATGCTTGGAACGCAGGGAGTAAATCCAAAGCATGATCTGCAGGAAGAAGACCTGAATGAAGTCCTAAGTGACGTATGGAATGAGATGTTGTGTCTGTGGCTGTTTCTCCCAGAAATCCTGTTTGGAGAGTTCATGAGTTTGGAGTCTGTGGATGGAGAGGTGTTACACATGTGTCACCAGAGAACATGGAAGGTGTGTATGGGAGTAGGAATTGGAGGAAGTTACAGTGATAAAGGAAGTGGGTAAATGCAGAAGAACAAATTCATACCATGGAAGGGAACAGGGAAAGCTGGAAAGGTGTGTGTTATGGGAGAACAGCCTTAAGGAAAGGAAGGAAAAGTGCATTGTGGCTGAAGAGCAGTGATGGGTGCTCAAGTACCAGGCAGGACTGTGTGGTCAGGCAGCAGTGCTGCAGGAAAGGAGTTGGGTTTGACACAAAGTCCAGCCAAAGAAATAGAAAGTGAATGGGGTCTCTCTTTTGAATAACACTTGTTACAGTGAAGAATCAGGCTCTCTGGAAGAAAATGGTGGTTTTGGGATGCACAGACTTAAACTGCAAACTTTTTCTTCCAAGAAAATACTTGTTTTCCCTTTTTTTTTAACAGAGAAGGAACAAAGTTAAACTAAACTGAAACTATCTAAATACCAAAAAGGAAGTTTCCAGAAGGCAACTCCAGCTTTGAGGAGGCAAAGGCCACTTGCTGTAGAAATTACTCTTTTCTCTGTTTCAACACAGCTGGTTGGCTTTGTGAGCTGTGACCTTTAGATAATACAGTTACCATTGATATGTGTTATTCTAGGTATCAATATTTGTTTAAACTGTATAAATATTGAAACCATATGACAACATAAAATGATATTGAATATATATATAGCTGTTACTTACATTTGTATTAGTTATATATGTGTATGTATACATTTATACATAAAAATGCTTTAGTCTGACCTGTCAGAACTGTAGGACACACGAACTGGAGAAATTTTTAGTTTAAACTCCAACAGATGTTTTGCAGACATTTTCCTCTTGAAAATATTTCATAAAATGGTTGCCTGTCAATCTTCTCGTAGTGCTCATTGTCCTCAGGGCATGCACAAGGTTGAATGGACATTCAGGAGGCATTAAATCTCAGGAGCAACATGGATATAAATCTCAACATGTCCAAAGCTCTGCAGGTTGGTATTTATGGAGTGGTGAGCAGATGAGGTTAAAACGAGGGATGGTGGAGATGGGTCTGTTTTCAAGAGCTGATTACAAACCTGTGTTTAATCTTGACTTTTCTCCCCAGGAAAGGCTTTCTGGGAGGGTGAGAAGTGACCAGAGAGGTTTGTGACAGTGGCCACCAGGATGGTGGTGAAGATCCATGATAGAGGGAGGGAGCTGGGGCAGTCACCCTGGAACTGTCTCCCTGGGAGCAGCTGATGCACAGGAGGTGGGAACAGATGGAATGTGCTGCTACAAGGGTGAGTAGCACCACAGCAAGTGACAACCATCTTACTCTGACATAGAGCTGGAAGATAGGACACAAAGAACTGGTGGTAACTGGTTTCTTTCTGTTTCAGGTAAGGCTGTTCCCTGTAAAGGTGCTTACCCTGGCAGGAGCTGTTACCAGGGTTACCTGGGGTGGTGAATCTTAACAAAGAGAGGCCATTTGTTGTGGAGAGAGTGTCAGAAATAGTGACCCTGTAAAAACCACAGAATCGTTTGGGTTGGAAGAGCCCTCTGAGATCATTGAGACCAACAATTGTCCCAGCACTGCCCAGGCCACCACTAAACCATGTCCCGAAGTGCCACATCTTTTAAATCCTTCCAGGGGTGGTGACTCCACCACTGCTTTGAGCAGCCTGTGCCAGAGCTTGACCACCCTGTCAGGGAAGAAATTTTCCCTGTTATCCAACCTAAACCTCCCCTGGCACAACTTGAGGCTCTTTCCAGTGCATTTACCATATTGCAACTGTTCCTCCCTTTCTGCAGGACCTAATTATGAGATTCTGTGTGCTGTAAAAGCTTCACATGGTCCATTTGTGAATTAGACTGCTTTTCAGCCTTGGAAATTTTCAGACAGAGGTCAAAGATGGCCTTTTACAGTTACCTCCCATGGCCAACAAGTGGAAGATACTATTTCTGATCACTTACAGCAAACAACAAACTGGCTGGAAAACATCTCTGGAAATACTTGGTGAAATTATTTCCATCACCTCCTAATTTATATACTTATGAAGAATGTTCCTTTGCTTTCTTCTTCAAGCATTCAGTATTTAAAGGGAATAATATTCAGGCAGCTGCAACTTGTGATTCTCTTTCGATCAGTTAGGAAGGTTTTGATTACAGTGATAATCACAAGGCAATTTTAATTCTTCAGAGTTATGCAGTGGTTTGTTCTATATACAAAATTATTGCAGATACATGTGCAAACTGGGAAGCAGCCTGTACGAAGAGCCAATTTAAAAATAACCATATGCCATACCTGCCCAGGTGTGTAATGGCCATGAGCTGCTTCCAATGAACGTGTTCACTGGCTTGGAAACTCTGGGATTGTGCTGCAGGGTTCTCTTGGCATTCGTCTTTGATACAGCTATTGCAGCCTGCCATGTTTATGATCTTTTTTTCTCAGTTATGAATTACCTGGTTCAGTCTAGGTCTCAATTTGAAATCCTTGTTTTCACAGGTTTGAATGAGTTCTGAAGGCAATGAGAGAAATTATAGATAATATTAACAATAGAGACATCGCTGACACATTCTGAAGGCTGACACTGTGATACTTCACAGCCTGGGTAATGACACTGTCCTCTGGGATGAAAGATGAGGGTGAAGGAGTAGCAGTTGCAAAAGTAATTTTCTGATTTATTAAAAAAAAAGGACGAAGAAAAAGGGAAAAGGAACACCATTTGTTTCTGGTGGTAGGCAGTGTTTATTTCATAGCCATCTTCTATAGTTCCTCTCTGTCAGCACCACAGGGCCTCAGTAATTAATTCTGCTCCCTTTGATGCTGTGGACATGACATCACTGTTGGTCTTGCAGGAAGGACCTGGACAATGCACTACTCAAATGCAGAAACAGGGATCCCATGCTGGAAAGCCAATCACACCTGCTCTCTGGAATGCCCCAAAATCAATCAGACCCACTCTCTAGAGTGCCCCCAAATCATCTGGCTGCAGGGTATTTTTGAGGCCCAATGCTGCATTCATTGCTGCTTGGATTTGTCTTCCACTTAACTGGGTCTCCTGTGCTGCCAGGAAAGTGCCTGTTCCTTTAGCATTCATTTTTCCATGAAATAGGAAACATGAGCATCCTCCTGATGGAACTGACTTAATAAACCAGTCCATCATTTAAGAATGTCTATTATAAAGTAATAGATTTGGTGACAAATGACTCCTTTAAATGTGTTCTCTTTGGGATTTAATCAGTCTGGTTTGGCTATTGTATGTAAAACTGAGAATGTAGTAGATTGTGCCTGTTGCAAAGGGAAACCAGGATATAAGATATGACAGCTCTTCTCCTTCATGGGTTCTGGATTTACAGAGCTAAAATGACCTATGTGGGAAGATTAGAAGAACTGAGGTTAATCCAACCTGGAGAGAGGCTGCATTGAGGCTGGAGGAGGAGACTAAAGTTGTCGTAAGAGGCTGTTGCAAAAAAGCCCAACCAAACTCTGGCTATGTCAGTGGTCAAACAAACTCATGGAATTAAATTCTATATCAGACACGTTTTTTTCCCTTTCTAAAACTAAAGGCAGGGCACTAGTAGAAATTCATGCTCTAAGGAAAGTGCAGAAGTTTGTCAGATGTTTAGCAGAAGGATAAAGATCCCAACTCCACTGTAGGCAGGTGTTGGATGACATCCTCTCTCTGCTCTGAGATCATTCTGCTTCCATTCCTGATTCTGTGATTCAAAACACAAGCATTTCTGATTCTTTAGGGGTTATAGAGGTCTTCAGTGAGGTGAAATAGGATGAATTTCATGCACATGCTTGCATTTTCATCAAAGCATAGTGTCCCCTCTTCTATTTCATCCCACTCCCTACTTTTTCCTTTGCCTTTCCCTCCTTCACCCAGAGTAGAATCCTTCCAGGTGACTTCAGGGTTAGCAAAACTGGGTGCTAAGACAGGACAAAAAGGAGCAGTGTCACAAGGTGACAGAAGTGTGCATGGATGGATGACTGGAGATGTCTCAGTGAAATGCTTTTCCCTCATATTGCCACTTTTGGAAGTGTGAGATGATGAACATTTTTTGCATTAGGAATATTTTTAATTAATTTCATTGGACAGCCTGTTTAAGCAGGAGCATCTCATCCCAGCTCAGGCTCCTTCTGGCTGAGTGAGTGTTCTGGGCTGAGCTGTGACCAGTCAGAACACTGAAGTTGAGGTTGAAATCTGGAGATGTGCAATTTGGCCTTTGATTCCTGTTTCTCTCCATTTTGGCAGTAGTGAGCTTCAAGCCAACATAGTTTGTGGAGTTTTTCTAGAACTTTTAGTTTGTCTCTAAAGGTTATAGTGGCTGAAAAACACTTGTTGTGCAGCTCTTTTGGGACAGAGCTCATCCAGAGCAGAGGCACAAGGAAGCCTGTCTGTCACTTTGGGTGACAGTGAAGTCTGGAGGGGCAGATGGTGGCAGCCTTTGCCTGAATTCTGCAAACGACTTGTTTCTTCTCTGCAACTTGAAGAGATTAATCAAGGACTGTGTTGAAAGATGTGAGTCTGAGCAATGTCAGCTTGCTGGATGGAGCTATTTCCCAGAGAAGCTGTGGCTGCCCTGTCCCTGAAAATGTTCAAGGTCAGGTCGGATGAGGTTTGGAGCAACTTGTGCTGGTCAAAGTTGTCCCTGCCCATGGCAGGGGGTTGAAATGAGTGGAGCTTTATGGTCCCTTCCGGCCTAAACCAGTCTGGGATTCTATGATATTTGCAAAAATTGCCGCCTGTCAAGGGACTGTGCACAGTGTTTTTCTTGGAAGTCAAAGAAATTTTGCCTCTGTCAGTTGCTTTGTGATTTGGGGATGTTACCAGCACCTCTAACACCATTGATGTTTGTTGCAACGGCTGTGGGTGCTGAGGTTAAAAGCATACAAAGCCCCAGTGCCATCAGTGTGTCATCAGTCCTGTGTCATGGGATCTCTCTCTGCAGACCTGGCACCAAATTCTTTGATATCTGTGACAACAAATGTGTTGGGATCTCTCCGTCTCTGAAGGGACAGCTGTGCCACGGCCTTGGGTTACGGCTGGGACACTGCTCCAAAGGGGTAAATGTCTCCTTTACACCAGGACTTGGGGTCAGCCATCTGTGCCTCCCTTCTGTGAAAGGGGTCCCTGAGGGGGGTAAAACAGTGCCCTGAGCTCTGGTTGCATTCCCTGGTGCAAAGCAATGCTCACTGCTCGTTGGGACTCTGCTCTCAGCATTCAGAGACGATTCTGCTCTGTCCTGCAGGTGGGAATTTCTCATCCAGCTCCTGGGACTGAGCTCCCCACTGAGTGTGTTGCCCTGTCCATGTGGCTGCTGTGTGCAACGTGGTCACAATGGGAAATTCCAGCTAATCACTGATGTCTTACTCATGGATTAATTCAGGTCCCCACTCTTTTCTCATTCATGTTTCACAAGTAGTAAGGCCTTTTCATTTAATTTTTTTGCTACTCACTACCAAATAGTATGTGAAGACAAGTAAACATCACTTTTGCCATTTTAGATGCATTGTTTAACTGTCTGTAGCTCTCTTCCAGGTCTTCCAGCAATACATTTGTCTCCTGTGAGCAGACTTGGCACATCTCTCCAAGAACTCTGGACTTTGAAGGCCTTAGAGCCTTTTCATGACAGTGCAGTGAACTGTTGTGGCTGTGTCTCAAATGGGCAGTGAATCTGGTGCATAAAATTGTCCTTGGACGTTTTTATTGCTTATAAGCTGCTGCATAATATAAATATAAATAGTGGTAACAATGGATCAGTGGCACTGCGACTCCTCTCCTTGTACCTTCCTGTATCAAAAAGGGAGTTGTACTTTGTCGCTGAGGCTCCTGTGCCTTCTGTGTCCCCAGGAGGTGGTGGCTGCACCCCCAGGCCACCTCTGCAGAGGGGAGGGACTTGGTGGTGATCCTGCTCTAGCTCTGGGCTGGTTGCAGCCCTGGAAGGCTTGTGCATCCTTGCACCACCTTTGCTCACTGGGTTGTAGTGGGGAATCCTGGCAGAATGTTGCTGCTCCTGTTAGAGTTAAGATGCTTTTGTGGCCTTAATGCCAATGATGCACCCTCAGTCTTCTGCCCGTCCTGAACCACTGTATGCACAGAAATGCTGTAGCTCCTCTATTCCTCTTTGGCTTTTTATGCTGTTTTTCCTTTCTCCACCTTCTGTGGCCAAGCCCCTCCACTCCCACCTGTTTGCTGCTTCCCCTCAGACTCACACTGTACTATGTTCCACTGGAATCCTTCTTTGCTGAGGAAGCAGAAGCTGTGGACTAGACTGAATGGACTCCCCTCCCACGTCCTCCCCAAAGCGAGACGTCTGCAGTAACACACACTGAGGCTCAAACCACAATGTCATTAAGTGAGATCCTTCCTCTTTTGCAGACACTCCCTGGGAACTGGTGCCACCAGATAAAGTTCATTCCTCAGCTCGAGCTTGTTGCCTCCTGCTCAGACACTGATAAGAGCCAAGGCACTTCCTCTGCTCCCATTAAAATCACACAGGAAGGCTCTGGTAGGACAGGTCTGTGCCTCAGATCTGGGATTTCTCCACTGCATAATGCTAACAGGCTGTGCTGCTGGGATTTAACATTGCCTTCCTTCCAAGTACAACATAGTCATACTGAACTTTCAGGTGCTGGGAAACATGAGTTTGTTTTTTATTTAATGGCTTATGGTTTGGTTTGGTTTGTTTCAACCTGACTTGGAGGGTGGGTCAGGGCAGAGAGGTCAAGGCTGAGCTGTTGCTGGCGGGAGGTGATGCTGTGAAGGGAGTTTGAGTGATGCTAAGGAAACCTGTCTGGGAGAGTGAGCCTGGGCAGGGAGATGGGGTGAGGTTTATATGAGCCTGGGCAGGTGTGTGTGTCTGCAGGGAGATGGGGTGAGGTCCTGGAGGAAGTTAGATCTCCAGGGCACTTGTTCTGAATGGGTGCATGTGGGCTCTGCCTTCCCTGGTAAATGGAGCAGGCCAGAGCCCAGGAGGTCTAATTCTGCAGGGATGCATTAGGTGCCCTTGCTCACCTGCACAGTCTTCCTGGTTAGTCCCCTCCCTCAATATTCCAATTTACCTTCCAGTCCTCTTTCTCTGCCATTTCTTACAAATATTACTCAAGTTTCCCACTACTGGAATTCCCCCTTTTTTCCCCATCTCTTTTTTTATGCATCTCATTGCTTTTTCTCACTTTTTCCCTCTCTGGCTCTGCATTCTCCCATCCCCCTTCCTGCTTTTCATGGTGCTTTTATCCTGGCAGCCATCCACCAGCTCCTGAACACTGATGGGGTCCAGCAAAGAGCCCCATGGTTGCTGTTCAGCATACTGGAGATTGCCCAAACAGGGTCCTGTATCTGGGCTACCATAAAGCTGGGAGACATCTGACCTGGTTTTTTATCTACAGCTGTATTGTTTGTGCTGTTTTCCTCAGCCTCTGCAATCACTGTTTCCTCCCTATTTTCCCTTTCTTGGGCTGTGCTCTGCTGTTCAGCAATGCAGGCTGAATAACATGTGCCTGGGATTTGGGGGTCTCTGCAACAAGGGGGTTTACCTGTCCAAACAATCCAGCCATAACCAAAAATGTGAATGTTAAATTACTGCTTCCAAGGGTCCAAAATCCCAATTGTTGGCACCTGGGCTCCTAAACTGCTGTGTTTGGTGCTGGTGGAGAGGATAATGTTGGTTCTTCTGTGGCTGTCACGATTTATCAATCTATAAATTGTCTTATCCTTCTTGTGCATCTTTTCTGGCATCTGTATAGATGAATTCAAGGGAAATGGCATGGTCATGTGGAGGCTGCTCTGCAGGTGGGCTCATCGCCTTTCTCCTTGGGAAAGTCATTTCTCTGTGCTACCGAACTTGTGGTTTTCAAACCCACAGCTCTTGGTGTTCCCTCGGTGTGCAGGACTGGGCTCGAGGGCGGTGTAACACTGACACCGCCTAAAACCAGCTTCTCTCACTGTGCTGAATGCATTTAATGATTTTCCTGCTTGTGGCTGTAGCAGAAGAAGATTTCCACCAGGTGGTAATGTTGGGCTTTGGTTTGTGCTGTGACCAGCCTGGGGTTTGTGTACGGCTTTGAGGGAAGGATTTATATGTTGGGATTAACCTGGGTCATCTCTGCGGAATTTTGGGGGTTTGTTTTGTTATTTGCACATAAGCTTTGCATACAAGGGAATTCAACCCATGAGTGGCTTGCAGATTCTTGACTACTCGCAAATATTCAAACTTTGGTTGTTTAAATTGTTTCTTTGGGGGTACCTTGCTGCTGTTAATCTGTGTGTTTGGATCCTTTCAAACCAAATTGGGTTTTGGTGGGTTTTTTAGGAGCTGAGTAAACTCAGGATGGTGCTGCAGGGACAGAGCTGCTCCTTGTCCTGTGTGCTCCAAGGCAAGGGGATAGAGAAGGTCAGACCAAAAGGAGTTCCTTTTAGAAACGCTTTTTCTGTTTGCAAAGCAGTTTTCTCTAGTACTGGGAGATGCTAATTTCCATGCATCTTTGGTACACGGCTAAGGTGTGAGCTTCTTGTCTGGGCCCCTTTTTAAAGCCAAAATTTGATCTTGGTTTTTGATCAGCTGGCCCTGTTCTTCCATCTCCACCTCGTGCTCACAGCATTCACCTCATTTTTCAATGATATTCTAGATTTTAGCAGGAAATGTGTTTCTTCCATTAGAGTAGTAGGTGCTGCTGATCTGGAGAGTCCTGCTGGGTGTCTGAGTCTCCTGCTCAGGGGGATGTCCAGGACCTGTAAACCAGAGAAATCCCTCATCCCTGCTGGCAGAACAGCCTGTTTTCTCCTGGTCATTCCTGTTCCTCGGCAGGTCATGGTGAGTGGCTGCTCTGGGAGGCTGGCAGGTCTCTGCCAGCACCATCACTTACACTGACAGGCTGTTATTTTTCTATTAGGACTCCCTGATTTTAGGTTGTAAATCACTGACGTGCCAGAGCCCAGTCCTGGCTGCTGTGCTGTCCAAGGGATTGCAATGAAGAGCAGTTGCACTTGACTTCTGCTTCCCAGTTCTTCCTGCTTGCAGGAAGAGCACACACTGCATCCCTCTCCCGAGCTGCCCTTCCCTCATCTTGTTTTTCTGCTGCCTTGTCTGTGTGGATCATGAGAACATGCATCTTTGTCTTTCCTTCTCCTTGCGGTCTTTAACAGCTTCCAAATTCCTACTGCCTTTCACTGCAAAAGGAGGTTTCCTCTTCCTCCCTTATTCCTCAGAAGGGACCAGCTCTGTGCTGGATTTCTCTAGTTTTCCTTCTGGGAGCAGAGCTAAGGATTTTCATAGCACTTGCACGTAGCACTGGCTTTGCATGGAATGAAGGCTAGCAATGCCCCTGCTCTTCTGGAATCATGTTTTACCTGGATGTGGATCTAATTGATTGAGCTTCACTGTCTAAATCTGTTTAGGCCAGGAATTTCTGCCCGTGACCACTACAGAGGTTCAAAGTTACGGTATTTTTACAAACATCTCTCCTCTGTTCCTTTCTTTGCCTTGCCCTTTTTTAAAAATCCAGTATCTCCTCTTTAATACTCTCTGTTTTTCTGTAACTTTCCCTGTTGTGCCCGCTTTAGTTGCCCTGGAATTCCTCTCCTCCATGCAGTCTGTCAGACACACCGACCTGGCCCACACAGCCTTGGCTGAGGATCAGCTCCATGGCTCATGCCCCACTGTCATTGTAATGCAGAGCTGGATATTTTCTCTGCTCATAGGCCATCAGTGACTGCTTTACAGAAAGGCATCCTCTCTTTTGATGGCTCCCTAGAGATGAATTTATTGGCAAGACACCATAAAAGTTCTTTTTTCTCCATTCTGCAGCTGAAACTGTACACGCTCCTAGTGGCTATTATTTCTGACACTTGCTGTTTTATTAGTAATATTGAGATTTGTGTCTTAATCAGCTGGTTGGTGCTGGTCAGCACTCAGGGCTGTACTGCTCTGGCAGGAGGGCAGAATTGTGATAAGATTGATAGAAATTTCTGCAATGTCTGCTGTATTCTGCCAGGCTTCTCTTGTAACCTTAAAAATAATTAAGCAGCCTTCACGCAATCAGAGTTTTTCTGCCTCCTGATTCCCTGTCTTTTTTTGGCCTTGCGATGTTTGTTGCATGTTAATGTGATTTTACTGGGCTGTACTTGATGGATAACTTTTGTCTGCAAATAATTCCTGGCAGGAATACATTGATGGGCCACTGTCCTGTTGTTGACGCAGTACAGTAAGTAATTTCATGTGCTCCACCTTCCTGGTGAGAGAGGAGAAATCCTTCTCAGTGTGCCTGCAAGGAGCTAATGATTTAGGCTCTGCATGACCAGTGTTTGGGTATGTGCTCGGCTTTGATGGCCTCTCCCTACTCTCACAGCACTGCAGATGGCCTTAAGGTATTGTTTCCTTTCTCCTTTCAAATTGTTACAGAGCCTCCAATCCCATTTATTTGCAGATCTCCTAATCCAGTTATCATGCCACTACACCTGTCTGATGCCTATCACAGCCTGTCTGCAGCAAGAGCCAGCAATGGGTTCGCTCTTTGGCCACATTTATGGATTTGTATAATGAATAGTTCTGAAGTCAGAGGGGATAAAGACTTGGTGCATAGCCAATGGGATCTGGATGGCCTCTCACCCCCTGGGGACAGCTCACCTGAGCCTCAGCCTCCTGATCTGTCAGGGATGCCAAGGCATCCTTTGTTAACACTGGATGAGCTGTGCAAGATGCACATTTTCCAGTGGTGGAAGCATGAGCTGATTTCCTGATGGGATCAGGTCTGTAGTGACATCAGCCCAGCTCTGATGGCACAGGCACGTCCCAGGTGTGGGTGTGCACTCCTTCCCTCGCTGGGCTCTGATGTTACCAGTCCTGATGAAAGCTTTGGTTGATTCAGACACTCCAATTACACATTGTCCAACTCATCAAATTACACTTACGTAAGAGATTCTTTAAAAGTTAAATGCATCTCTCATCAGTGCTAATTAACACATGGAGATGGGCTTTGCTACGTGATGCTTTATCACTGTTTTGCAGTTCAGGTTCCCTCTGGCCTTCCCTGGACTGGGACCACAGTAAGTATTTGTAGAGGTATTACAGCTTTGGAGAAGTGCCCACTGGAAAGTAGTTGGAGTGATGGAGAAGCTATCCAAATAAAGGCAGTATGCATATTAATAGTGTTCCAGCAGTAAAAAACAAGCAGAATTAAATGGACCATGTTTCTAAGAAATATTTTGGCTTCTAGCAGACTGAAACATGAGCTAAATCTACTCACTTGCACATCATAATGTAAACAGCTTGATGTGGAACAAATCTCCTGCCACATCAATGGAACAAATTTAGATTAAAGCTCTGATCATGACTCAATGTTCTGATTTACATGTTGGTGCTCAGAATCTCTTCCAGTTTCCAGAGGCACTGCCAGCACCTGAGTGGAGTTGTTTGCAAATGCATCACACTCTTTGCCTTAAGTTTCCTGAAGCAGTTGATTTTGAGGGAAGTAGGGCAGAATTTCATCTTCTTGGTATTGTAATCAATATTGCTTGGATGTGGAGCATAGCCTGTGCTGAGCTGGTGGCTCTGTCCTGTTCTCAGTGGAGCCACTGGAAGTTGACTCCAAGGGAAATGCTGCAGCCATCCTGCCAGACATGTCTCTAAACAAGTGATTTGACTTCTGCAAGTGCTTCTAGCAGTGGGTGCTGTTTCCCTTAGTGCTCTTGGAGCCAGTGAGGGGTGTTAAATGCAGCATGCTGAAAGATAGTAGAAAACAACAATAGAGGCTTTCATGATGAAACATGACTTATTTCCAGGGGTCAGACAGTTACTGAGAATCCAGAGGAATCCGTGGGAAGTATGTAAAAGGAACAGAAAGCTTTTTGTGCAAGCTGCAAGTGCAGCTGATGAGAGGAACATGTGCTGGGTGGGCTCACACGGCTTCAGCAGCGCCTCAAGATGCTGGAGGGACTCCCATTTCCTGTTTTCCTTTTGCAGAGACTTGGCATCTGCTTTCCCAGTCATGGAGCAACCCAAAGGAAAAGACACTGCCCAAGCCAAAGGACATCAGCCAGTGTGGTTCTGGGCTTTGGGTAAGAGCTGGAGCAAAGTCAGGCTCGATCCAAACTCTGCTCACTGTGTAAACACTGTTGCTTCTTCCCCACAAATCCTGCTCCCAAGCAAGAGATTCTTTTAGAAATAAGGAAGCATCACCTCCTGGTGTCCTTGCTTCTCTCTCTGCTTTGTCTTGGACAGCAGTGTAACTTTCTAATTCTGGTTGTTTTATATCTCAGTAAAGTTGCTGTAGAATCTGTCTTTGCATGACATTCTCTTATGCTCAATCTTGAAAAGAAGTAATGCCCCTCAAAATGTGCTGTCAGACTTCAAACATCTTGAATGTACTTCAGATAAAAGCAGGACTGTGATGGTCCATGGGGTGTGATTTGAAGTGTAGGAGCTTTAGGAATGCGATGATGCTTCTGACATTTCCAGACAACCTCACCAGCAGAAGGTGAAAATGTCAAGATAAGAGTTGATTCTCTCAAGACCCAGGGAGTTGCTGCTAAAACTTTGAGTTTTAGCAAAAACAAAATGAGCAAAACTGGCAGAAAGATCTAAGGAGTGAAGTAGCAGCTGTACAAAAGGTGGGAAGTGTTGGTCCTGTGCTGCAGCCCACCCGCTGGGCACAGAGGAAGGAAAGCAGACAGTACGTGAGTCAATGTGTCCTTCCTTCTAGGTGATTTTACAACAGAAATGTGAGCAAAATCCTGACATGGCCATCCTCATCCTCAGTGCTGAGGAAGGCTGTGGTCATGCTTTGTCAGTGGATGAGGAAGGAGGGTGGTGGGCAGGCTCTGAGCAGAGCACAGTACAGGGGAGTGCAGGTCCCCAGACCACAGCTACAGGTGCTCATCACTGGCTCTTCCTGCCCAGGCAATAAGGAGAGTTAGATTATCTTCAAGAGGAAACCAAACTCCAATTTCTTACCTGTACTGTGACTGCAGAAATATTGTCCAGGAGGGTCCTGAATTTACATCAGGAAATCTCTAAACAAGGCTGTGCTCAGCTGATCCACTCTGTGCGTGAGGGTCATAATTTTGGTCTAATATTTGCTGTGAACTACCGAACCCTACAATAGTTTGTTATCGCTGCCCACATCCCTGGAGGGATGAAAGTTCCTCTTTTTCTTCTCCCCCCCGATAACTTTCTTGCAATTTCTTAAAGTCACAAAGGGTCAACCGACAAAAACCTCCATAAATTGTTGAGCTTGTCCTTAGTGAGAATCTCCATGCGTTAATTGTATCTGTTCAGCAGATTGCCAATAGTTGGATTTCATCCCTGGTCCCTTCAGAGCTCCTGAGCACTTGAAGGGTCATTTGAAGAACGTAGCTCACATTTTGTATATGAAAAGTCTCAGGCTTATCGTTACTGCAGCAGCAGCTGCAGTGTCAGGCAGTGGAAGCTGCTGGGGGGGTACAACCATGTGGAACACTCACCTGTTAATGTGAGCTTGTCTTTTGTGTAGTGGGACTTGGTTCTGTGGAGGAATAATCTCACCTGAGCAGATATTTACCTTCCAGTGTTTTCTTAGCTGCTATGACCAGGTTTATTATTAGCTTGTGATTTGTTTGTACTATGTATATTCTTGTTTGGAAGTGTGGGAGGAAGCCTGGCTCCTAGCAAAAGGGTTTGGGTCTTAAATACTTGCAGTCCTTGGTTAGTTGTGGGGAGAGCTCAGGGGCAGGACCAGAGTCCAGCTGAGGCACCAGCACATCCAGGGCTCGTACATCACTGGAAGGGCTGAAACTAGGCAAGGGCAGGAGCCTCTGAAGGGTCCATGACAGCCCTTACAGTAGGCTCCTACTTACATATAGATTTTAAAAATAAAAGAAACCCATGAATATTTATCCATGTTTATTTTTAATTGCTGCATCCCCAAAGAGTTAGTTATTTTGCCCTCTAGCTTTTGATCTCCTAAGATGTTGTAAGATCTGGTGCTCTTGAGCAAACAAATCTGGCGCTCAGCATCGTTTTAGAAGCAGGCACTTGAATTTTGGAGTTATAGCACATAAAAATTAACTTTAGCCTGGCCAAAACACAATTAAAATCAGTGTGAAAATGCTACAGTTCTTGTCACCTCAGACTGCCATTTTTTTGACCAGGGATATTTACAGCCAGTCTTCATGTTTACAATAGTTGCAACTAGTAGTGAATGTACCCTGACCTGGCTGTTGAGCACAGGGTGCAGGTGGGGCAGGATGCTGGAGCTCCCATCACCCGCAGACTGTTCCCAGAGGGTGTACCCTTTGCAGGATGCCAGCACCGTTGGGTAGGAGCCACCACAGCCTTGCCCTGTCTTGGCTGGCTTTTGGGTGCCTGGGGTGGGTGTGACAGCCTCCCAGAGATGTTTCTTGAAATAGATGATTTAAAAACACTGATGGTGAAAACTGAGCTCATTGAGCACTGGCTGAGCAGGTTGCTCAGAGCTGACAAACTGTGTGGACATGTTGCTACTTCATGTCCAAGAGGTTGGGGGCAGATACAGGATTGCTGGAAAGAGCAAGGATGTGAGAGCAAGAAAAGGACTCATGAGCTTTGTTGTTTTTATCAATGGCTAAAATGTCTCCTTTGCAGTCCTGTCTGGCTTTGTGCCCTTCTTTTAGGTCCTGTAGCATTGCAGGTGTTGAGAGTGCTCATCTGCCACAGCTCCACCCCATGGCACTGGCTCTGGAGCAGGATGGGGGCACGGGCTCTGAGGGATGAGACCCACAGGTGAGACTCAGGGCAGTGGGAAACAAACCTGGCCAGACACACTTGTACAGGGGAGCAGCTAATGTGAAGTGCAAATACACCATTTGTACAGGCTCATCATCCTTCTTCAGAGTACTTGATGCTTGGAACACCTGACAGTTTGTTATTTTATTGCCTAAAATCCTGAGCAGCACCCTTGCAGCAGCTCTGGTTACAGGCAGGTGGAGTGCTGGGTGCTGTTCTGCTAATGCCTGTGGGATGCTGAGGCTTTGGGATGAGGGTGTCTGCCCAGGGACCCGCAGCAGGAGGTGCTGGGGGGCTGGTGGCCCTTCTGTGACAGCACCCTAATTGCCAAGGACATAGTCATGTTCACAGACGTTATTTGGTAATTATACTTAGTAGACCGTAGGGGGCAATTAGGAAAGCTGAAACATGTGGCAGCTCCCACTACATCATCGCCGTGAGCAGCAGCAAGGCTTGGATTGCAGCTTAAAAAGGGATATTGCAAAGGAAGGGGGAGCAGCTCCCTCAGCAAGGCACAGGGGCAGCTCTGGGGGGGCAGACATCACCCTGGGAGCCTGAGTCGTCTGTGTGGTAGTAAGGAAAGAAGGGGATGCCTCTAAATGATTTAGCAAGATATTGATGTTGCTTTTTCTAATCTAAGCCTGAGCTTTATGGCACACATGGACACAAAGGTCAATGCTAGTGGTGGAACAATGCAGTGTCCTGTACAGTGTGCCTCGTTGTTTTGTGAATTCCTGTTTGTTTGCTCATTCTACTGGGACAGGGCAGGACTTTGTCTTGTTGGTGCAGCTGGAGAGCTCTGCAGGTGAGCTCGGTGCAGGTGCCTTTGCCTGGAGGAAGAGGAGCCCAAGAGGAGCCTCTAGGAAGGTGCATTAATTCATGGGCTTGAAATCCTACTTTTTCTAACATTTTAGGGTGTTTTTCTGATCTTCTATATTCCTCAGCTTTTATGCTGTTGGGGCTGTTTGTATCCAGATCTCATCACTCATCTCCTCAGCACTAAGCACATTTTCCTCATCATTAGGTAAGAGTAAAGCAACAGGGCAAAGTCTTCAGTATTTTATAATGTTAGCTATGTTTATTATGAATGTTTTGTACATAATGATCTTTCCTTCATGATTTGGGGAACTAAATCATAACAGCACATGATGAAAAACCTGCATAGAGGAGTGTGGTGGGCTGGATTTTACGAGGCACACCCAGAATGTCTGTCTGATGGCTGCTGTGTGAGCAGCTCCTGCCAGGGCTGAATTTTGGAGTAGATGCCTGGGGAAAGGACCTCTGGCTTCTGCCTGCCATAAGGGAGTGTTTCCTGTACAGACTGGAGTGTGTTAAGTAAAAATAGAGACTCATGTTCCTTCAAATAGCAACTCAGATAGTAAACTATTTCGGTCCCTGGAATCACTGAGGTTGAGTGGATTATTCTAGAGAAAAGCTGGGATCCAGCAGGGACATTGGGGGGAACACACTAGCAGTACTGAGCTCAGGCTGGTGGTGAGACCAGCAGCTGGGGTCTCCCTGGGTCCAGATCCTGGTTTTGGCAGCAGGTGCTCAGCAAGGATTTGGTTCAGCCTTTTGGCTGTGACCTTGGCTGATCAGGAGGGCCCTGAAGCAGAGCCTGTTGTGTTTTGTGCGCTCTCTGCCCATGGGAGAGGAGCAGGGTCCATCTGCTTGCTGAGGCTGCCCTCTCCTGAGGCAGCACTTAAAACCATTAAATTGGGTTCAGATTGTCTCCTGATGATCAGCTCCCTTATTTCTTTGCTGGCTCCTGTCTGCTAATGGTGTGTTTTGTTCCACAGTACTTTCATTTTTGTCTGCAGCAGTATTGATGCAGCCATAGAAGCATGTTAAGCAACAACACCCCATCTGAGTTACAAACCAAGGCACAGCTTGTTTCTCATGACATTCCCCAGAGAAAGAGAAAAGGGATTTCTCTCACTCAGCTCTTAGGGTTAGGGTTAGGGGTTAGGGTTAGGGTTAGGGTTAGGGGTTAGCATGTCGTCCGGGGAAACCTTGTGAAAGGCCATTACCCTGGTTTATCTCCCTGGCCATGAGCATGTTCCCTTCCCAGGGCTGCAGCAGACAGGTCCCTGTGGGAGCAGGGTGAGCTGTAGGTGCATCACACCTTGAACCCTCCTGAGCAGTGTGTGTTACCCTCTGTGCCCTGGCTCTGCAGGAGGAGATCTCTGCTCAGTCCTGCACTGCTAATGAGTAACAGCATCTCTGAAACAATGTGTGACAGCACAGGTGAGAACCTGCCACCTCTAAAGGAAAAACAATTAGGCCTGGGCTTTTCCCTGACTGAAGCTTGAATCTCTGAGCCTGGAATGCAGTAACATTCTCATGTGTTTCAGATGCCTCAAATACACTTCTCCATTGGGCATAGGAGTTGCTGTACCATAGAATTTGTAATTGGTGCTTCTTTTCAGTGTCCTTGTACCTCTGATGATGCTGATAGGGATGTGCCCTGGTGCTTTCCCAGTCTGTCAGGGTGTTTGATATGGACTGTAATGCTATGGGCACCTCATTTGCAATGTGCCTGTTCCAGCTGCATGCACATCTGTCACCAGCTGCAGGACAGAGCCTACCATGCTGGGAATGTTCACTAATTTTTTAGTGAAGCTACTCTGTTTGTAAATGCCGCCCTAAATGTATGCGAAGTGAAAAACTTACGGAAAAGGGAAAGGAGAAGGGAGAGAATGGACAAAGTTCTTTATACATAT